>NW_028122170.1:0-57425 GCF_965194805.1 Balaenoptera borealis | reverse complement strand
GCTGTTCCTTAAAACACTAGTGCTTAGGAAATCTATTGGAGGCAGAAGCAGTCAAGGGTAGCCTAGGGTTAGGGTTAGGCTTAGGGTTAGGCTTAGGGTACGGCTTGGGGTATGGGTTTGGGGAGGGGTTCGGGTACGGCGTAGGGTATGGGTTAGGGTTAGGGTTAGGGTTAGTGTTAGGGTTAGGCCTCGGTTTAGGGTACGGGTTAGGATTAGGGTACGTGTTAGGGTTAGGGTAGGGGTTAGGGTTAGGTTACGCGTTAGGGCTAGGGTAGTTAGTAAACCTATCCCACTCTCTAGCTCCCCCTTAGCACGTAAAGGAATATTATTTGGGGGTCCAGCCATGGAGAAGAGTTTAGACACTAGGATAAGATAAGGAACACACCCATTATAAAGAAATCACATTAGGATTCTCTTTTTAAGCTGTTCCTTAAAACACTACTGCTTAGGAAATCAATTGGAGGCAGAAGCAGTCAAGGGTAGCCTAGGGTTAGGGTTAAGCTTAGGGTTAGGTTTAGGGTATGGCTTAGGGTACGGGTTCGGGGAGGGGTGCGGGTACGGCGTAGGGTATGGGTTAGGGTTAGGGTTAGGGTTAGTGTTAGGGTTAGGGCTCGGTTTAGGGTACGGGTTAGGATTAGGGTACGTGTTAGGGTTAGGGTAGGCGTTAGGGTTAGGGTAAGCGTTAGGGTTAGGGTAGTTATTAAACCTATCCCACTCTCTAGATACCCCTTAGCACGTAAGGGAATATTATTTGGGGGTGCAGCCATGGAGAAGAGTTTAGACACTAGGATAAGATAAGGAACACACCCATTATAAAGAAATCACATTAGGATTCTCTTTTTAAGCTGTTCCTTAAAACACTAGTGCTTAGGAAATCTATTGGAGGCAGAAGCAGTCAAGGGTAGCCTAGGGTTAGGGTTAGGCTTAGGGTCAGGCTTAGGGTACAGCTTAGGGTACGGGTTCGGGGAGGGGTGCGGGTACGGCGTAGGGTATGGGTTAGGGTTAGGGTTAGGGTTAGTGTTAGGGTTAGGGCTCGGTTTAGGGTACGGGTTAGGATTAGGGTACGTGTTAGGGTTAGGGTAGGGGTTAGGGTTAGGGTACGCGTTAGGGTTAGGGTAGTTATTAAACCTATCCCACTCTCTAGATACCCCTTAGCACGTAAAGGAATATTATTTGAGGGTCCAGCCATGGAGAAGAGTTTAGACACTAGGATAAGATAAGGAACACACCCATTATAAAGAAATCACATTAGGATTCTCTTTTTAAGCTGTTCCTTAAAACACTAGTGCTTAGGAAATCTATTGGAGGCAGAAGCAGTCAAGGGTAGCCTAGGGTTAGGGTTAGGCTTAGGGTTAGGGTTAGGGTACGGCTTAGGGTACGGGTTCGGGGAGGGGTTCGGGTACGGCGTAGGGTATGGGTTAGGGTTAGGGTTAGGGTTAGTGTTAGGGTTAGGGCTCGGTTTAGGGTACGGTTAGGATTAGGGTACGTGTTAGGTTTAGGGTAGGGGTTAGGGTTAGGGTATGCGTTAGGGTTAGGGTAGTTAGTAAACCTATCCCACTCTCTAGATACCCCTTAGCACGTAAAGGAATAGTATTTGGGGGTCCAGCCATGGAGAAGAGTTTACACACTAGGATAAGATAAGGAACACACCCATTATAAAGAAATCACATTAGGATTCTCTTTTTAAGCTGTTGCTTAAAACACTAGTGCTTAGGAAATCTATTGGAGGCAGAAGCAGTCAAGGGTAGCCTAGGGTTAGTGTTAGGCTTAGGGTTAGGCTTAGGGTACGGCTTAGGGTACGGGTTTGGGGAGGGGTTCGGGTACGGCGTAGGGTATGGGTTAGGGTTAGGGTTAGTGTTAGTGTTAGGGTTAGGGCTCGGTTTAGGGTACGGGTTAGGATTAGGGTACGTGTTAGTGTTAGGGTAGGGGTTAGGGTTAGAGTACGCATTAGGGTTAGGGTAGTTATTAAACCTATCCCACTCTCTAGATACCCCTTAGCACGTAAGGCAATATTATTTGGGGGTGCAGCCATGGAGAAGAATTTAGACACTAGGATAAGATAAGGAACACACCCATTATAAAGAAATCACATTAGGATTCTCTTTTTAAGCTGTTCCTTAAAACAGTAGTGCTTAGGAAATCTATTGGAGGCAGAAGCAGTCAAGGGTAGCCTAGGGTTAGGTTTAGGCTTAGGGTTAGGCTTAGGGTACGGCTTAGGGTACGGGTTCGGGGAGGGGTGCGGGTACGGCGTAGGGTATGGGTTAGGGTTAGGGTTAGGGTTAGTGTTAGGGTTAGGGCTCGGTTTAGGGTACGGGTTAGGATTAGGGTACGTGTTAGGGTTAGGGTAGGGGTTAGGGTTAGGTTACGCGTTAGGGCTAGGGTAGTTAGTAAACCTATCCCACTCTCTAGCTCCCCCTTAGCACGTAAAGGAATATTATTTGAGGGTTCAGCCATGGAGAAGAGTTTAGACACTAGGATAAGATAAGGAACACACCCATTATAAAGAAATCACATTAGGATTCTCTTTTTAAGCTGTTTCTTAAAACACTACTGCTTAGGAAATCAATTGGAGGCAGAAGCAGTCAAGGGTAGCCTAGGGTTAGGGTTAGGCTTAGGGTTAGGTTTAGGGTATGGCTTAGGGTACGGGTTCGGGGAGGGGTGCGGGTACGGCGTAGGGTATGGGTTAGGGTTAGGGTTAGTGTTAGTGTTAGGGTTAGGGCTCGGTTTAGGGTACAGGTTAGGATTAGGGTACGTGTTAGGGTTAGGGTAGGGGTTAGGGTTAGGGTACGCGTTAGGGTTAGGGTAGTTATTAAACCTATCCCACTCTCTAGATACCCCTTAGCACGTAAGGGAATATTATTTGGGGGTGCAGCCATGGAGAAGAATTTAGACACTAGGATAAGATAAGGAACACACCCATTATAAAGAAATCACATTAGGATTCTCTATTTAAGCTGTTCCTTAAAACACTAGTGCTTAGGAAATCTATTGGAGGCAGAAGCAGTCAAGGGTAGCCTAGGGTTAGGGTTAGGCTTAGGGTTAGGCTTAGGGTACGGCTTGGGGTATGGGTTTGGGGAGGGGTTCGGGTACGGCGTAGGGTATGGGTTAGGGTTAGGGTTAGGGTTAGTGTTAGGGTTAGGCCTCGGTTTAGGGTACGGGTTAGGATTAGGGTACGTGTTAGGGTTAGGGTAGGGGTTAGGGTTAGGTTACGCGTTAGGGCTAGGGTAGTTAGTAAACCTATCCCACTCTCTAGCTCCCCCTTAGCACGTAAAGGAATATTATTTGGGGGTCCAGCCATGGAGAAGAGTTTAGACACTAGGATAAGATAAGGAACACACCCATTATAAAGAAATCACATTAGGATTCTCTTTTTAAGCTGTTCCTTAAAACACTACTGCTTAGGAAATCAATTGGAGGCAGAAGCAGTCAAGGGTAGCCTAGGGTTAGGGTTAAGCTTAGGGTTAGGTTTAGGGTATGGCTTAGGGTACGGGTTCGGGGAGGGGTGCGGGTACGGCGTAGGGTATGGGTTAGGGTTAGGGTTAGGGTTAGTGTTAGGGTTAGGGCTCGGTTTAGGGTACGGGTTAGGATTAGGGTACGTGTTAGGGTTAGGGTAGGGGTTAGGGTTAGGGTACGCGTTAGGGTTAGGGTAGTTATTAAACCTATCCCACTCTCTAGATACCCCTTAGCACGTAAAGGAATATTATTTGAGGGTCCAGCCATGGAGAAGAGTTTAGACACTAGGATAAGATAAGGAACACACCCATTATAAAGAAATCACATTAGGATTCTCTTTTTAAGCTGTTGCTTAAAACACTAGTGCTTAGGAAATCTATTGGAGGCAGAAGCAGTCAAGGGTAGCCTAGGGTTAGTGTTAGGCTTAGGGTTAGGTTTAGGGTACGGCTTGGGGAATAGGTTCGGGGAGGGGTTCGGGTACGGCGTAGGGTATGGGTTAGGGTTAGGGTTAGGGTTAGTGTTAGGGTTAGGGCTCGGTTTAGGGTACGGTTAGGATTAGGGTACGTGTTAGGTTTAGGGTAGGGGTTAGGGTTAGGGTACGCGTTAGGGTTAGGGTAGTTAGTAAACCTATCCCACTCTCTAGATACCCCTTAGCACGTAAAGGAATATTATTTGGGGGTCCAGCCATGGAGAAGAATTTAGACACTAGGATAAGATAAGGAACACACCCATTATAAAGAAATCACATTAGGATTCTCTTTTTAAGCTGTTGCTTAAAACACTAGTGCTTAGGAAATCTATTGGAGGCAGAAGCAGTCAAGGGTAGCCTAGGGTTAGGGTTAGGCTTAGGGTTAGGCTTAGGGTACGGCTTAGGGTACGGGTTTGGGGAGGGGTTCGGGTACGGCGTAGGGTATGGGTTAGGGTTAGGGTTAGTGTTAGTGTTAGGGTTAGGGCTCGGTTTAGGGTACGGGTTAGGATTAGGGTACGTGTTAGTGTTAGGGTAGGGGTTAGGGTTAGAGTACGCATTAGGGTTAGGGTAGTTATTAAACCTATCCCACTCTCTAGATACCCCTTAGCACGTAAGGGAATATTATTTGGGGGTGCAGCCATGGAGAAGAGTTTAGACACTAGGATAAGATAAGGAACACACCCATTATAAAGAAATCACATTAGGATTCTCTTTTTAAGCTGTTCCTTAAAACAGTAGTGCTTAGGAAATCTATTGGAGGCAGAAGCAGTCAAGGGTAGCCTAGGGTTAGGGTTAGGCTTAGGGTCAGGCTTAGGGTACAGCTTAGGGTACGGGTTCGGGGAGGGGTGCGGGTACGGCGTAGGGTATGGGTTAGGGTTAGGGTTAGGGTTAGTGTTAGGGTTAGGGCTCGGTTTAGGGTACGGGTTAGGATTAGGGTACGTGTTAGGGGTAGGGTAGGGGTTAGGGTTAGGGTACGCGTTAGGGTTAGGGTAGTTATTAAACCTATCCCACTCTCTAGATACCCCTTAGCACGTAAAGGAATATTATTTGAGGGTCCAGCCATGGAGAAGAGTTTAGACACTAGGATAAGATAAGGAACACACCCATTATAAAGAAATCACATTAGGATTCTCTTTTTAAGCTGTTCCTTAAAACACTAGGGCTTAGGAAATCTATTGGAGGCAGAAGCAGTCAAGGGTAGCCTAGGGTTAGGGTTAGGCTTAGGGTTAGGGTTAGGGTACGGCTTAGGGTAAGGGTTCGGGGAGGGTTTCGGGTACGGCGTAGGGTATGGGTTAGGGTTAGGGTTAGGGTTAGTGTTAGGGTTAGGGCTCGGTTTAGGGTACGGTTAGGATTAGGGTACGTGTTAGGTTTAGGGTAGGGGTTAGGGTTAGGGTACGCGTTAGGTTTAGGGTAGTTAGTAAACCTATCCCACTCTCTAGATACCCCTTAGCACGTAAAGGAATATTATTTGGGGGTCCAGCCATGGAGAAGAATTTAGACACTAGGATAAGATAAGGAACACACCCATTATAAAGAAATCACATTAGGATTCTCTTTTTAAGCTGTTGCTTAAAACACTAGTGCTTAGGAAATCTATTGGAGGCAGAAGCAGTCAAGGGTAGCCTAGGGTTAGTGTTAGGCTTAGGGTTAGGCTTAGGGTACGGCTTAGGGTACGGGTTTGGGGAGGGGTTCGGGTACGGCGTAGGGTATGGGTTAGGGTTAGGGTTAGTGTTAGTGTTAGGGTTAGGGCTCGGTTTAGGGTACGGGTTAGGATTAGGGTACGTGTTAGTGTTAGGGTAGGGGTTAGGGTTAGAGTACGCATTAGGGTTAGGGTAGTTATTAAACCTATCCCACTCTCTAGATACCCCTTAGCACGTAAGGCAATATTATTTGGGGGTGCAGCCATGGAGAAGAGTTTAGACACTAGGATAAGATAAGGAACACACCCATTATAAAGAAATCACATTAGGATTCTCTTTTTAAGCTGTTCCTTAAAACACTAGTGCTTAGGAAATCTATTGGAGGCAGAAGCAGTCAAGGGTAGCCTAGGGTTAGGGTTAGGCTTAGGGTTAGGTTTAGGGTACGGCTTGGGGAATAGGTTCGGGGAGGGGTGCGGGTACGGCGTAGGGTATGGGTTAGGGTTAGGGTTAGGGTTAGTGTTAGGGTTAGGCCTCGGTTTAGGGTACGGGTTAGGATTAGGGTACGTGTTAGGGTTAGGGTAGGGGTTAGGGTTAGGTTACGCGTTAGGGCTAGGGTAGTTAGTAAACCTATCCCACTCTCTAGCTCCCCCTTAGCACGTAAAGGAATATTATTTGGGGGTCCAGCCATGGAGAAGAGTTTAGACACTAGGATAAGATAAGGAACACACCCATTATAAAGAAATCACATTAGGATTCTCTTTTTAAGCTGTTCCTTAAAACACTACTGCTTAGGAAATCAATTGGAGGCAGAAGCAGTCAAGGGTAGCCTAGGGTTAGGGTTAAGCTTAGGGTTAGGTTTAGGGTATGGCTTAGGGTACGGGTTCGGGGAGGGGTGCGGGTACGGCGTAGGGTATGGGTTAGGGTTAGGGTTAGGGTTAGTGTTAGGGTTAGGGCTCGGTTTAGGGTACGGGTTAGGATTAGGGTACGTGTTAGGGTTAGGGTAGGCGTTAGGGTTAGGGTACGCGTTAGGGTTAGGGTAGTTATTAAACCTATCCCACTCTCTAGATACCCCTTAGCACGTAAGGGAATATTATTTGGGGGTGCAGCCATGGAGAAGAGTTTAGACACTAGGATAAGATAAGGAACACACCCATTATAAAGAAATCACATTAGGATTCTCTTTTTAAGCTGTTCCTTAAAACACTAGTGCTTAGGAAATCTATTGGAGGCAGAAGCAGTCAAGGGTAGCCTAGGGTTAGGGTTAGGCTTAGGGTCAGGCTTAGGGTACAGCTTAGGGTACGGGTTCGGGGAGGGGTGCGGGTACGGCGTAGGGTATGGGTTAGGGTTAGGGTTAGGGTTAGTGTTAGGGTTAGGGCTCGGTTTAGGGTACGGGTTAGGATTAGGGTACGTGTTAGGGTTAGGGTAGGGGTTAGGGTTAGGGTACGCGTTAGGGTTAGGGTAGTTATTAAACCTATCCCACTCTCTAGATACCCCTTAGCACGTAAAGGAATATTATTTGAGGGTCCAGCCATGGAGAAGAGTTTAGACACTAGGATAAGATAAGGAACACACCCATTATAAAGAAATCACATTAGGATTCTCTTTTTCAGCTGTTCCTTAAAACACTAGGGCTTAGGAAATCTATTGGAGGCAGAAGCAGTCAAGGGTAGCCTAGGGTTAGGGTTAGGCTTAGGGTTAGGGTTAGGGTACGGCTTAGGGTAAGGGTTCGGGGAGGGTTTCGGGTACGGCGTAGGGTATGGGTTAGGGTTAGGGTTAGGGTTAGTGTTAGGGTTAGGGCTCGGTTTAGGGTACGGTTAGGATTAGGGTACGTGTTAGGTTTAGGGTAGGGGTTAGGGTTAGGGTACGCGTTAGGGTTAGGGTAGTTAGTAAACCTATCCCACTCTCTAGATACCCCTTAGCACGTAAAGGAATATTATTTGGGGGTCCAGCCATGGAGAAGAATTTAGACACTAGGATAAGATAAGGAACACACCCATTATAAAGAAATCACATTAGGATTCTCTTTTTAAGCTGTTGCTTAAAACACTAGTGCTTAGGAAATCTATTGGAGGCAGAAGCAGTCAAGGGTAGCCTAGGGTTAGTGTTAGGCTTAGGGTTAGGCTTAGGGTACGGCTTAGGGTACGGGTTTGGGGAGGGGTTCGGGTACGGCGTAGGGTATGGGTTAGGGTTAGGGTTAGTGTTAGTGTTAGGGTTAGGGCTCGGTTTAGGGTACGGGTTAGGATTAGGGTACGTGTTAGTGTTAGGGTAGGGGTTAGGGTTAGAGTACGCATTAGGGTTAGGGTAGTTATTAAACCTATCCCACTCTCTAGATACCCCTTAGCACGTAAGGCAATATTATTTGGGGGTGCAGCCATGGAGAAGAGTTTAGACACTAGGATAAGATAAGGAACACACCCATTATAAAGAAATCACATTAGGATTCTCTTTTTAAGCTGTTCCTTAAAACACTAGTGCTTAGGAAATCTATTGGAGGCAGAAGCAGTCAAGGGTAGCCTAGGGTTAGGGTTAGGCTTAGGGTTAGGTTTAGGGTACGGCTTGGGGAATAGGTTCGGGGAGGGGTGCGGGTACGGCGTAGGGTATGGGTTAGGGTTAGGGTTAGGGTTAGTGTTAGGGTTAGGCCTCGGTTTAGGGTACGGGTTAGGATTAGGGTACGTGTTAGGGTTAGGGTAGGGGTTAGGGTTAGGTTACGCGTTAGGGCTAGGGTAGTTAGTAAACCTATCCCACTCTCTAGCTCCCCCTTAGCACGTAAAGGAATATTATTTGGGGGTCCAGCCATGGAGAAGAATTTAGACACTAGGATAAGATAAGGAACACACCCATTATAAAGAAATCACATTAGGATTCTCTTTTTAAGCTGTTCCTTAAAACACTACTGCTTAGGAAATCAATTGGAGGCAGAAGCAGTCAAGGGTAGCCTAGGGTTAGGGTTAAGCTTAGGGTTAGGTTTAGGGTATGGCTTAGGGTACGGGTTCGGGGAGGGGTGCGGGTACGGCGTAGGGTATGGGTTAGGGTTAGGGTTAGGGTTAGTGTTAGGGTTAGGGCTCGGTTTAGGGTACGGGTTAGGATTAGGGTACGTGTTAGGGTTAGGGTAGGCGTTAGGGTTAGGGTACGCGTTAGGGTTAGGGTAGTTATTAAACCTATCCCACTCTCTAGATACCCCTTAGCACGTAAGGGAATATTATTTGGGGGTGCAGCCATGGAGAAGAGTTTAGACACTAGGATAAGATAAGGAACACACCCATTATAAAGAAATCACATTAGGATTCTCTTTTTAAGCTGTTCCTTAAAACACTAGTGCTTAGGAAATCTATTGGAGGCAGAAGCAGTCAAGGGTAGCCTAGGGTTAGGGTTAGGCTTAGGGTCAGGCTTAGGGTACAGCTTAGGGTACGGGTTCGGGGAGGGGTGCGGGTACGGCGTAGGGTATGGGTTAGGGTTAGGGTTAGGGTTAGTGTTAGGGTTAGGGCTCGGTTTAGGGTACGGGTTAGGATTAGGGTACGTGTTAGGGTTAGGGTAGGGGTTAGGGTTAGGGTACGCGTTAGGGTTAGGGTAGTTATTAAACCTATCCCACTCTCTAGATACCCCTTAGCACGTAAAGGAATATTATTTGAGGGTCCAGCCATGGAGAAGAGTTTAGACACTAGGATAAGATAAGGAACACACCCATTATAAAGAAATCACATTAGGATTCTCTTTTTAAGCTGTTCCTTAAAACACTAGGGCTTAGGAAATCTATTGGAGGCAGAAGCAGTCAAGGGTAGCCTAGGGTTAGGGTTAGGCTTAGGGTTAGGGTTAGGGTACGGCTTAGGGTAAGGGTTCGGGGAGGGTTTCGGGTACGGCGTAGGGTATGGGTTAGGGTTAGGGTTAGGGTTAGTGTTAGGGTTAGGGCTCGGTTTAGGGTACGGTTAGGATTAGGGTACGTGTTAGGTTTAGGGTAGGGGTTAGGGTTAGGGTACGCGTTAGGGTTAGGGTAGTTAGTAAACCTATCCCACTCTCTAGATACCCCTTAGCACGTAAAGGAATATTATTTGGGGGTCCAGCCATGGAGAAGAATTTAGACACTAGGATAAGATAAGGAACACACCCATTATAAAGAAATCACATTAGGATTCTCTTTTTAAGCTGTTGCTTAAAACACTAGTGCTTAGGAAATCTATTGGAGGCAGAAGCAGTCAAGGGTAGCCTAGGGTTAGTGTTAGGCTTAGGGTTAGGCTTAGGGTACGGCTTAGGGTACGGGTTTGGGGAGGGGTTCGGGTACGGCGTAGGGTATGGGTTAGGGTTAGGGTTAGTGTTAGTGTTAGGGTTAGGGCTCGGTTTAGGGTACGGGTTAGGATTAGGGTACGTGTTAGTGTTAGGGTAGGGGTTAGGGTTAGAGTACGCATTAGGGTTAGGGTAGTTATTAAACCTATCCCACTCTCTAGATACCCCTTAGCACGTAAGGCAATATTATTTGGGGGTGCAGCCATGGAGAAGAGTTTAGACACTAGGATAAGATAAGGAACACACCCATTATAAAGAAATCACATTAGGATTCTCTTTTTAAGCTGTTCCTTAAAACACTAGTGCTTAGGAAATCTATTGGAGGCAGAAGCAGTCAAGGGTAGCCTAGGGTTAGGGTTAGGCTTAGGGTTAGGTTTAGGGTACGGCTTGGGGAATAGGTTCGGGGAGGGGTTCGGGTACGGCGTAGGGTATGGTTTAGGGTTAGGCTTAGGGTTAGTGTTAGGGTTAGGGCTCGGTTTAGGGTACGGGTTAGGATTAGGGTACGTGTTAAGGTTAGGGTAGGGGTTACGGTTAGGTTACGCGTTAGGGCTAGGGTAGTTAGTAAACCTATCCCACTCTCTAGCTCCCCCTTAGCACGTAAAGGAATATTATTTGGGGGTCCAGCCATGGAGAAGAGTTTAGACACTAGGATAAGATAAGGAACACACCCATTATAAAGAAATCACATTAGGATTCTCTTTTTAAGCTGTTTCTTAAAAAACTACTGCTTAGGAAATCAATTGGAGGCAGAAGCAGTTAAGGGTAGCCTAGGGTTAGGGTTAGGCTTAGGGTTAGGTTTAGGGTATGGCTTAGGGTACGGGTTCGGGGAGGGGTGCGGGTACGGCGTAGGGTATGGGTTAGGGTTACGGTTAGTGTTAGTGTTAGGGTTAGGGCTCGGTTTAGGGTACAGGTTAGGATTAGGGTACGTGTTAGGGTTAGGGTAGGGGTTAGGGTTAGGGTACGCGTTAGGGTTAGGGTAGTTATTAAACCTATCCCACTCTCTAGATACCCCTTAGCACGTAAGGGAATATTATTTGGGGGTGCAGCCATGGAGAAGAATTTAGACACTAGGATAAGATAAGGAACACACCCATTATAAAGAAATCACATTAGGATTCTCTATTTAAGCTGTTCCTTAAAACACTAGTGCTTAGGAAATCTATTGGAGGCAGAAGCAGTCAAGGGTAGCCTAGGGTTAGGGTTAGGCTTAGGGTTAGGCTTAGGGTACGGCTTGGGGTATGGGTTTGGGGAGGGGTTCGGGTACGGCGTAGGGTATGGGTTAGGGTTAGGGTTAGGGTTAGTGTTAGGGTTAGGCCTCGGTTTAGGGTACGGGTTAGGATTAGGGTACGTGTTAGGGTTAGGGTAGGGGTTAGGGTTAGGTTACGCGTTAGGGCTAGGGTAGTTAGTAAACCTATCCCACTCTCTAGCTCCCCCTTAGCACGTAAAGGAATATTATTTGGGGGTCCAGCCATGGAGAAGAGTTTAGACACTAGGATAAGATAAGGAACACACCCATTATAAAGAAATCACATTAGGATTCTCTTTTTAAGCTGTTCCTTAAAACACTACTGCTTAGGAAATCAATTGGAGGCAGAAGCAGTCAAGGGTAGCCTAGGGTTAGGGTTAAGCTTAGGGTTAGGTTTAGGGTATGGCTTAGGGTACGGGTTCGGGGAGGGGTGCGGGTACGGCGTAGGGTATGGGTTAGGGTTAGGGTTAGGGTTAGTGTTAGGGTTAGGGCTCGGTTTAGGGTACGGGTTAGGATTAGGGTACGTGTTAGGGTTAGGGTAGGCGTTAGGGTTAGGGTACGCGTTAGGGTTAGGGTAGTTATTAAACCTATCCCACTCTCTAGATACCCCTTAGCACGTAAGGGAATATTATTTGGGGGTGCAGCCATGGAGAAGAGTTTAGACACTAGGATAAGATAAGGAACACACCCATTATAAAGAAATCACATTAGGATTCTCTTTTTAAGCTGTTCCTTAAAACACTAGTGCTTAGGAAATCTATTGGAGGCAGAAGCAGTCAAGGGTAGCCTAGGGTTAGGGTTAGGCTTAGGGTCAGGCTTAGGGTACAGCTTAGGGTACGGGTTCGGGGAGGGGTGCGGGTACGGCGTAGGGTATGGGTTAGGGTTAGGGTTAGGGTTAGTGTTAGGGTTAGGGCTCGGTTTAGGGTACGGGTTAGGATTAGGGTACGTGTTAGGGTTAGGGTAGGGGTTAGGGTTAGGGTACGCGTTAGGGTTAGGGTAGTTATTAAACCTATCCCACTCTCTAGATACCCCTTAGCACGTAAAGGAATATTATTTGAGGGTCCAGCCATGGAGAAGAGTTTAGACACTAGGATAAGATAAGGAACACACCCATTATAAAGAAATCACATTAGGATTCTCTTTTTAAGCTGTTCCTTAAAACACTAGGGCTTAGGAAATCTATTGGAGGCAGAAGCAGTCAAGGGTAGCCTAGGGTTAGGGTTAGGCTTAGGGTTAGGGTTAGGGTACGGCTTAGGGTAAGGGTTCGGGGAGGGTTTCGGGTACGGCGTAGGGTATGGGTTAGGGTTAGGGTTAGGGTTAGTGTTAGGGTTAGGGCTCGGTTTAGGGTACGGTTAGGATTAGGGTACGTGTTAGGTTTAGGGTAGGGGTTAGGGTTAGGGTACGCGTTAGGGTTAGGGTAGTTAGTAAACCTATCCCACTCTCTAGATACCCCTTAGCACGTAAAGGAATATTATTTGGGGGTCCAGCCATGGAGAAGAATTTAGACACTAGGATAAGATAAGGAACACACCCATTATAAAGAAATCACATTAGGATTCTCTTTTTAAGCTGTTGCTTAAAACACTAGTGCTTAGGAAATCTATTGGAGGCAGAAGCAGTCAAGGGTAGCCTAGGGTTAGTGTTAGGCTTAGGGTTAGGCTTAGGGTACGGCTTAGGGTACGGGTTTGGGGAGGGGTTCGGGTACGGCGTAGGGTATGGGTTAGGGTTAGGGTTAGTGTTAGTGTTAGGGTTAGGGCTCGGTTTAGGGTACGGGTTAGGATTAGGGTACGTGTTAGTGTTAGGGTAGGGGTTAGGGTTAGAGTACGCATTAGGGTTAGGGTAGTTATTAAACCTATCCCACTCTCTAGATACCCCTTAGCACGTAAGGCAATATTATTTGGGGGTGCAGCCATGGAGAAGAGTTTAGACACTAGGATAAGATAAGGAACACACCCATTATAAAGAAATCACATTAGGATTCTCTTTTTAAGCTGTTCCTTAAAACACTAGTGCTTAGGAAATCTATTGGAGGCAGAAGCAGTCAAGGGTAGCCTAGGGTTAGGGTTAGGCTTAGGGTTAGGTTTAGGGTACGGCTTGGGGAATAGGTTCGGGGAGGGGTTCGGGTACGGCGTAGGGTATGGTTTAGGGTTAGGCTTAGGGTTAGTGTTAGGGTTAGGGCTCGGTTTAGGGTACGGGTTAGGATTAGGGTACGTGTTAGGGTTAGGGTAGGGGTTACGGTTAGGTTACGCGTTAGGGCTAGGGTAGTTAGTAAACCTATCCCACTCTCTAGCTCCCCCTTAGCACGTAAAGGAATATTATTTGGGGGTCCAGCCATGGAGAAGAGTTTAGACACTAGGATAAGATAAGGAACACACCCATTATAAAGAAATCACATTAGGATTCTCTTTTTAAGCTGTTTCTTAAAAAACTACTGCTTAGGAAATCAATTGGAGGCAGAAGCAGTTAAGGGTAGCCTAGGGTTAGGGTTAGGCTTAGGGTTAGGTTTAGGGTATGGCTTAGGGTACGGGTTCGGGGAGGGGTGCGGGTACGGCGTAGGGTATGGGTTAGGGTTAGGGTTAGTGTTAGTGTTAGGGTTAGGGCTCGGTTTAGGGTTCAGGTTAGGATTAGGGTATGTGTTAGTGTTAGGGTAGGGGTTAGGGTTAGGGTACGCGTTAGGGTTAGGGTAGTTATTAAACCTATCCCACTCTCTAGATACCCCTTAGCACGTAAGGGAATATTATTTGGGGGTGCAGCCATGGAGAAGAGTTTAGACACTAGGATAAGATAAGGAACACACCCATTATAAAGAAATCACATTAGGATTCTCTTTTTAAGCTGTTCCTTAAAACACTAGTGCTTAGGAAATCTATTGGAGGCAGAAGCAGTCAAGGGTAGCCTAGGGTTAGTGTTAGGCTTAGGCTCAGGCTTAGGGTACGGCTTAGGGTACGGGTTCGGGGAGGGGTGCGAATATGGCGTAGGGTATGGGTAAGGGTTAGGGATAGGGTTAGTGTTAGGGTTAGGGCTCGGTTTAGGGTACGGGTTAGGATTAGGGTACGTGTTAGGGTTAGGGTAGGGGTTAGGGTTAGGGTACGCGTTAGGGTTAGGGTAGTTATTAAACCTATCCCACTCTCTAGATACCCCTTAGCACGTAAAGGAATATTATTTGAGGGTCCAGCCATGGAGAAGAGTTTAGACACTAGGATAAGATAAGGAACACACCCATTATAAAGAAATCACATTAGGATTCTCTTTTTAAGCTGTTCCTTAAAACACTAGTGCTTAGGAAATCTATTGGAGGCAGAAGCAGTCAAGGGTAGCCTAGGGTTAGGGTTAGGCTTAGGGTTAGGGTTAGGGTACGGCTTAGGGTACGGGTTCGGGGAGGGGTTCGGGTACGGCGTAGGGTATGGGTTAGGGTTAGGGTTAGGGTTAGTGTTAGGGTTAGGGCTCGGTTTTGGGTACGGTTAGAATTAGGGTACGTGTTAGGTTTAGGGTAGGGGTTAGGGTTAGGGTATGCGTTAGGGTTAGGGTAGTTAGTAAACCTATCCCACTCTCTAGATACCCCTTAGCACGTAAAGGAATATTATTTGGGGGTCCAGCCATGGAGAAGAGTTTACACACTAGGATAAGATAAGGAACACACCCATTATAAAGAAATCACATTAGGATTCTCTTTTTAAGCTGTTGCTTAAAACACTAGTGCTTAGGAAATCTATTGGAGGCAGAAGCAGTCAAGGGTAGCCTAGGGTTAGTGTTAGGCTTAGGGTTAGGCTTAGGGTACGGCTTAGGGTACGGGTTTGGGGAGGGGTTCGGGTACGGCGTAGGGTATGGGTTAGGGTTAGGGTTAGTGTTAGTGTTAGGGTTAGGGCTCGGTTTAGGGTACGGGTTAGGATTAGGGTACGTGTTAGTGTTAGGGTAGGGTTTAGGGTTAGAGTACGCATTAGGGTTAGGGTAGTTATTAAACCTATCCCACTCTCTAGATACCCCTTAGCACGTAAGGCAATATTATTTGGGGGTGCAGCCATGGAGAAGAGTTTAGACACTAGGATAAGATAAGGAACACACCCATTATAAAGAAATCACATTAGGATTCTCTTTTTAAGCTGTTCCTTAAAACAGTAGTGCTTAGGAAATCTATTGGAGGCAGAAGCAGTCAAGGGTAGCCTAGGGTTAGGGTTAGGCTTAGGGTTAGGCTTAGGGTACGGCTTAGGGTACGGGTTCGGGGAGGGGTGCGGGTACGGCGTAGGGTATGGGTTAGGGTTAGGGTTAGGGTTAGTGTTAGGGTTAGGGCTCGGTTTAGGGTACGGGTTAGGATTAGGGTACGTGTTAGGGTTAGGGTAGGGGTTAGGGTTAGGTTACGCGTTAGGGCTAGGGTAGTTAGTAAACCTATCCCACTCTCTAGCTCCCCCTTAGCACGTAAAGGAATATTATTTGAGGGTTCAGCCATGGAGAAGAGTTTAGACACTAGGATAAGATAAGGAACACACCCATTATAAAGAAATCACATTAGGATTCTCTTTTTAAGCTGTTTCTTAAAACACTACTGCTTAGGAAATCAATTGGAGGCAGAAGCAGTCAAGGGTAGCCTAGGGTTAGGGTTAGGCTTAGGGTTAGGTTTAGGGTATGGCTTAGGGTACGGGTTCGGGGAGGGGTGCGGGTACGGCGTAGGGTATGGGTTAGGGTTAGGGTTAGTGTTAGTGTTAGGGTTAGGGCTCGGTTTAGGGTACAGGTTAGGATTAGGGTACGTGTTAGGGTTAGGGTAGGGGTTAGGGTTAGGGTACGCGTTAGGGTTAGGGTAGTTATTAAACCTATCCCACTCTCTAGATACCCCTTAGCACGTAAGGGAATATTATTTGGGGGTGCAGCCATGGAGAAGAATTTAGACACTAGGATAAGATAAGGAACACACCCATTATAAAGAAATCACATTAGGATTCTCTATTTAAGCTGTTCCTTAAAACACTAGTGCTTAGGAAATCTATTGGAGGCAGAAGCAGTCAAGGGTAGCCTAGGGTTAGGGTTAGGCTTAGGGTTAGGCTTAGGGTACGGCTTGGGGTATGGGTTTGGGGAGGGGTTCGGGTACGGCGTAGGGTATGGGTTAGGGTTAGGGTTAGGGTTAGTGTTAGGGTTAGGCCTCGGTTTAGGGTACGGGTTAGGATTAGGGTACGTGTTAGGGTTAGGGTAGGGGTTAGGGTTAGGTTACGCGTTAGGGCTAGGGTAGTTAGTAAACCTATCCCACTCTCTAGCTCCCCCTTAGCACGTAAAGGAATATTATTTGGGGGTCCAGCCATGGAGAAGAGTTTAGACACTAGGATAAGATAAGGAACACACCCATTATAAAGAAATCACATTAGGATTCTCTTTTTAAGCTGTTCCTTAAAACACTACTGCTTAGGAAATCAATTGGAGGCAGAAGCAGTCAAGGGTAGCCTAGGGTTAGGGTTAAGCTTAGGGTTAGGTTTAGGGTATGGCTTAGGGTACGGGTTCGGGGAGGGGTGCGGGTACGGCGTAGGGTATGGGTTAGGGTTAGGGTTAGGGTTAGTGTTAGGGTTAGGGCTCGGTTTAGGGTACGGGTTAGGATTAGGGTACGTGTTAGGGTTAGGGTAGGCGTTAGGGTTAGGGTAAGCGTTAGGGTTAGGGTAGTTATTAAACCTATCCCACTCTCTAGATACCCCTTACAACGTAAGGGAATATTATTTGGGGGTGCAGCCATGGAGAAGAGTTTAGACACTAGGATAAGATAAGGAACACACCCATTATAAAGAAATCACATTAGGATTCTCTTTTTAAGCTGTTCCTTAAAACACTAGTGCTTAGGAAATCTATTGGAGGCAGAAGCAGTCAAGGGTAGCCTAGGGTTAGGGTTAGGCTTAGGGTCAGGCTTAGGGTACAGCTTAGGGTACGGGTTCGGGGAGGGGTGCGGGTACGGCGTAGGGTATGGGTTAGGGTTAGGGTTAGGGTTAGTGTTAGGGTTAGGGCTCGGTTTAGGGTACGGGTTAGGATTAGGGTACGTGTTAGGGTTAGGGTAGGGGTTAGGGTTAGGGTACGCGTTAGGGTTAGGGTAGTTATTAAACCTATCCCACTCTCTAGATACCCCTTAGCACGTAAAGGAATATTATTTGAGGGTCCAGCCATGGAGAAGAGTTTAGACACTAGGATAAGATAAGGAACACACCCATTATAAAGAAATCACATTAGGATTCTCTTTTTAAGCTGTTCCTTAAAACACTAGTGCTTAGGAAATCTATTGGAGGCAGAAGCAGTCAAGGGTAGCCTAGGGTTAGGGTTAGGCTTAGGGTTAGGGTTAGGGTACGGCTTAGGGTACGGGTTCGGGGAGGGGTTCGGGTACGGCGTAGGGTATGGGTTAGGGTTAGGGTTAGGGTTAGTGTTAGGGTTAGGGCTCGGTTTAGGGTACGGTTAGGATTAGGGTACGTGTTAGGTTTAGGGTAGGGGTTAGGGTTAGGGTATGCGTTAGGGTTAGGGTAGTTAGTAAACCTATCCCACTCTCTAGATACCCCTTAGCACGTAAAGGAATATTATTTGGGGGTCCAGCCATGGAGAAGAGTTTACACACTAGGATAAGATAAGGAACACACCCATTATAAAGAAATCACATTAGGATTCTCTTTTTAAGCTGTTGCTTAAAACACTAGTGCTTAGGAAATCTATTGGAGGCAGAAGCAGTCAAGGGTAGCCTAGGGTTAGTGTTAGGCTTAGGGTTAGGCTTAGGGTACGGCTTAGGGTACGGGTTCGGGGAGGGGTTCGGGTACGGCGTAGGGTATGGGTTAGGGTTAGGGTTAGTGTTAGTGTTAGGGTTAGGGCTCGGTTTAGGGTACGGGTTAGGATTAGGGTACGTGTTAGTGTTAGGGTAGGGGTTAGGGTTAGAGTACGCATTAGGGTTAGGGTAGTTATTAAACCTATCCCACTCTCTAGATACCCCTTAGCACGTAAGGCAATATTATTTGGGGGTGCAGCCATGGAGAAGAATTTAGACACTAGGATAAGATAAGGAACACACCCATTATAAAGAAATCACATTAGGATTCTCTTTTTAAGCTGTTCCTTAAAACAGTAGTGCTTAGGAAATCTATTGGAGGCAGAAGCAGTCAAGGGTAGCCTAGGGTTAGGGTTAGGCTTAGGGTTAGGCTTAGGGTACGGCTTAGGGTACGGGTTCGGGGAGGGGTGCGGGTACGGCGTAGGGTATGGGTTAGGGTTAGGGTTAGGGTTAGTGTTAGGGTTAGGGCTCGGTTTAGGGTACGGGTTAGGATTAGGGTACGTGTTAGGGTTAGGGTAGGGGTTAGGGTTAGGTTACGCGTTAGGGCTAGGGTAGTTAGTAAACCTATCCCACTCTCTAGCTCCCCCTTAGCACGTAAAGGAATATTATTTGAGGGTTCAGCCATGGAGAAGAGTTTAGACACTAGGATAAGATAAGGAACACACCCATTATAAAGAAATCACATTAGGATTCTCTTTTTAAGCTGTTTCTTAAAACACTACTGCTTAGGAAATCAATTGGAGGCAGAAGCAGTCAAGGGTAGCCTAGGGTTAGGGTTAGGCTTAGGGTTAGGTTTAGGGTATGGCTTAGGGTACGGGTTCGGGGAGGGGTGCGGGTACGGCGTAGGGTATGGGTTAGGGTTAGGGTTAGTGTTAGTGTTAGGGTTAGGGCTCGGTTTAGGGTACAGGTTAGGATTAGGGTACGTGTTAGGGTTAGGGTAGGGGTTAGGGTTAGGGTACGCGTTAGGGTTAGGGTAGTTATTAAACCTATCCCACTCTCTAGATACCCCTTAGCACGTAAGGGAATATTATTTGGGGGTGCAGCCATGGAGAAGAATTTAGACACTAGGATAAGATAAGGAACACACCCATTATAAAGAAATCACATTAGGATTCTCTATTTAAGCTGTTCCTTAAAACACTAGTGCTTAGGAAATCTATTGGAGGCAGAAGCAGTCAAGGGTAGCCTAGGGTTAGGGTTAGGCTTAGGGTTAGGCTTAGGGTACGGCTTGGGGTATGGGTTTGGGGAGGGGTTCGGGTACGGCGTAGGGTATGGGTTAGGGTTAGGGTTAGGGTTAGTGTTAGGGTTAGGCCTCGGTTTAGGGTACGGGTTAGGATTAGGGTACGTGTTAGGGTTAGGGTAGGGGTTAGGGTTAGGTTACGCGTTAGGGCTAGGGTAGTTAGTAAACCTATCCCACTCTCTAGCTCCCCCTTAGCACGTAAAGGAATATTATTTGGGGGTCCAGCCATGGAGAAGAGTTTAGACACTAGGATAAGATAAGGAACACACCCATTATAAAGAAATCACATTAGGATTCTCTTTTTAAGCTGTTCCTTAAAACACTACTGCTTAGGAAATCAATTGGAGGCAGAAGCAGTCAAGGGTAGCCTAGGGTTAGGGTTAAGCTTAGGGTTAGGTTTAGGGTATGGCTTAGGGTACGGGTTCGGGGAGGGGTGCGGGTACGGCGTAGGGTATGGGTTAGGGTTAGGGTTAGGGTTAGTGTTAGGGTTAGGGCTCGGTTTAGGGTACGGGTTAGGATTAGGGTACGTGTTAGGGTTAGGGTAGGGGTTAGGGTTAGGGTACGCGTTAGGGTTAGGGTAGTTATTAAACCTATCCCACTCTCTAGATACCCCTTAGCACGTAAAGGAATATTATTTGAGGGTCCAGCCATGGAGAAGAGTTTAGACACTAGGATAAGATAAGGAACACACCCATTATAAAGAAATCACATTAGGATTCTCTTTTTAAGCTGTTGCTTAAAACACTAGTGCTTAGGAAATCTATTGGAGGCAGAAGCAGTCAAGGGTAGCCTAGGGTTAGTGTTAGGCTTAGGGTTAGGTTTAGGGTACGGCTTGGGGAATAGGTTCGGGGAGGGGTTCGGGTACGGCGTAGGGTATGGGTTAGGGTTAGGGTTAGGGTTAGTGTTAGGGTTAGGGCTCGGTTTAGGGTACGGTTAGGATTAGGGTACGTGTTAGGTTTAGGGTAGGGGTTAGGGTTAGGGTACGCGTTAGGGTTAGGGTAGTTAGTAAACCTATCCCACTCTCTAGATACCCCTTAGCACGTAAAGGAATATTATTTGGGGGTCCAGCCATGGAGAAGAATTTAGACACTAGGATAAGATAAGGAACACACCCATTATAAAGAAATCACATTAGGATTCTCTTTTTAAGCTGTTGCTTAAAACACTAGTGCTTAGGAAATCTATTGGAGGCAGAAGCAGTCAAGGGTAGCCTAGGGTTAGGGTTAGGCTTAGGGTTAGGCTTAGGGTACGGCTTAGGGTACGGGTTTGGGGAGGGGTTCGGGTACGGCGTAGGGTATGGGTTAGGGTTAGGGTTAGTGTTAGTGTTAGGGTTAGGGCTCGGTTTAGGGTACGGGTTAGGATTAGGGTACGTGTTAGTGTTAGGGTAGGGGTTAGGGTTAGAGTACGCATTAGGGTTAGGGTAGTTATTAAACCTATCCCACTCTCTAGATACCCCTTAGCACGTAAGGGAATATTATTTGGGGGTGCAGCCATGGAGAAGAGTTTAGACACTAGGATAAGATAAGGAACACACCCATTATAAAGAAATCACATTAGGATTCTCTTTTTAAGCTGTTCCTTAAAACAGTAGTGCTTAGGAAATCTATTGGAGGCAGAAGCAGTCAAGGGTAGCCTAGGGTTAGGGTTAGGCTTAGGGTTAGGTTTAGGGTACGGCTTGGGGAATAGGTTCGGGGAGGGGTTCGGGTACGGCGTAGGGTATGGTTTAGGGTTAGGCTTAGGGTTAGTGTTAGGGTTAGGGCTCGGTTTAGGGTACGGGTTAGGATTAGGGTACGTGTTAGGGTTAGGGTAGGGGTTACGGTTAGGTTACGCGTTAGGGCTAGGGTAGTTAGTAAACCTATCCCACTCTCTAGCTCCCCCTTAGCACGTAAAGGAATATTATTTGGGGGTCCAGCCATGGAGAAGAGTTTAGACACTAGGATAAGATAAGGAACACACCCATTATAAAGAAATCACATTAGGATTCTCTTTTTAAGCTGTTTCTTAAAACACTACTGCTTAGGAAATCAATTGGAGGCAGAAGCAGTTAAGGGTAGCCTAGGGTTAGGGTTAGGCTTAGGGTTAGGTTTAGGGTACGGCTTAGGGTACGGGTTCGGGGAGGGGTGCGGGTACGGCGTAGGGTATGTGTTAGGGTTAGGGTTAGTGTTAGTGTTAGGGTTAGGGCTCGGTTTAGGGTTCAGGTTAGGATTAGGGTATGTGTTAGGGTTAGGGTAGGGGTTAGGGTTAGGGTACGCGTTAAGGTTAGGGTAGTTATTAAACCTATCCCACTCTCTAGATACCCCTTAGCACGTAAGGGAATATTATTTGGGAGTGCAGCCATGGAGAAGAGTTTAGACACTAGGATAAGATAAGGAACACACCCATTATAAAGAAATCACATTAGGATTCTCTTTTTAAGCTGTTCCTTAAAACACTAGTGCTTAGGAAATCTATTGGAGGCAGAAGCAGTCAAGGGTAGCCTAGGGTTAGGGTTAGGCTTAGGGTCAGGCTTAGGGTACGGCTTAGGGTACGGGTTCGGTGAGGGGTGCGAATATGGCGTAGGGTATGGGTTAGGGTTAGGGATAGGGTTAGTGTTAGGGTTAGGGCTCGGTTTAGGGTACGGGTTAGGATTAGGGTACGTGTTAGGGTTAGGGTAGGGGTTAGGGTTAGGGTACGCGTTAGGGTTAGGGTAGTTATTAAACCTATCCCACTCTCTAGATACCCCTTAGCACGTAAAGGAATATTATTTGAGGGTCCAGCCATGGAGAAGAGTTTAGACACTAGGATAAGATAAGGAACACACCCATTATAAAGAAATCACATTAGGATTCTCTTTTTAAGCTGTTCCTTAAAACACTAGTGCTTAGGAAATCTATTGGAGGCAGAAGCAGTCAAGGGTAGCCTAGGGTTAGGGTTAGGCTTAGGGTTAGGGTTAGGGTACGGCTTAGGGTACGGGTTCGGGGAGGGGTTAGGGTATGGCGTAGGGTATGGGTTAGGGTTAGGGTTAGGGTTAGTGTTAGGGTTAGGGCTCGGTTTAGGGTACGGTTAGGATTAGGGTACGTGTTAGGTTTAGGGTAGGGGTTAGGGTTAGGGTATGCGTTAGGGTTAGGGTAGTTAGTAAACCTATCCCACTCTCTAGATACCCCTTAGCACGTAAAGGAATATTATTTGGGTGTCCAGCCATGGAGAAGAGTTTACACACTAGGATAAGATAAGGAACACACCCATTATAAAGAAATCACATTAGGATTCTCTTTTTAAGCTGTTGCTTAAAACACTAGTGCTTAGGAAATCTATTGGAGGCAGAAGCAGTCAAGGGTAGCCTAGGGTTAGTGTTAGGCTTAGGGTTAGGCTTAGGGTACGGCTTAGGGTACGGGTTTGGGGAGGGGTTCGGGTACGGCGTAGGGTATGGGTTAGGGTTAGGGTTAGTGTTAGTGTTAGGGTTAGGGCTCGGTTTAGGGTACGGGTTAGGATTAGGGTACGTGTTAGTGTTAGGGTAGGGGTTAGGGTTAGAGTACGCATTAGGGTTAGGGTAGTTATTAAACCTATCCCACTCTCTAGATACCCCTTAGCACGTAAGGCAATATTATTTGGGGGTGCAGCCATGGAGAAGAGTTTAGACACTAGGATAAGATAAGGAACACACCCATTATAAAGAAATCACATTAGGATTCTCTTTTTAAGCTGTTCCTTAAAACAGTAGTGCTTAGGAAATCTATTGGAGGCAGAAGCAGTCAAGGGTAGCCTAGGGTTAGGGTTAGGCTTAGGGTTAGGCTTAGGGTACGGCTTAGGGTACGGGTTCGGGGAGGGGTGCGGGTACGGCGTAGGGTATGGGTTAGGGTTAGGGTTAGGGTTAGTGTTAGGGTTAGGGCTCGGTTTAGGGTACGGGTTAGGATTAGGGTACGTGTTAGGGTTAGGGTAGGGGTTAGGGTTAGGTTACGCGTTAGGGCTAGGGTAGTTAGTAAACCTATCCCACTCTCTAGCTCCCCCTTAGCACGTAAAGGAATATTATTTGAGGGTTCAGCCATGGAGAAGAGTTTAGACACTAGGATAAGATAAGGAACACACCCATTATAAAGAAATCACATTAGGATTCTCTTTTTAAGCTGTTTCTTAAAACACTACTGCTTAGGAAATCAATTGGAGGCAGAAGCAGTCAAGGGTAGTCTAGGGTTAGGGTTAGGCTTAGGGTTAGGTTTAGGGTATGGCTTAGGGTACGGGTTCGGGGAGGGGTGCGGGTACGGCGTAGGGTATGGGTTAGGGTTAGGGTTAGTGTTAGTGTTAGGGTTAGGGCTCGGTTTAGGGTACAGGTTAGGATTAGGGTACGTGTTAGGGTTAGGGTAGGGGTTAGGGTTAGGGTACGCGTTAGGGTTAGGGTAGTTATTAAACCTATCCCACTCTCTAGATACCCCTTAGCACGTAAGGGAATATTATTTGGGGGTGCAGCCATGGAGAAGAATTTAGACACTAGGATAAGATAAGGAACACACCCATTATAAAGAAATCACATTAGGATTCTCTATTTAAGCTGTTCCTTAAAACACTAGTGCTTAGGAAATCTATTGGAGGCAGAAGCAGTCAAGGGTAGCCTAGGGTTAGGGTTAGGCTTAGGGTTAGGCTTAGGGTACGGCTTGGGGTATGGGTTTGGGGAGGGGTTCGGGTACGGCGTAGGGTATGGGTTAGGGTTAGGGTTATGGTTAGTGTTAGGGTTAGGCCTCGGTTTAGGGTACGGGTTAGGATTAGGGTACGTGTTAGGGTTAGGGTAGGGGTTAGGGTTAGGTTACGCGTTAGGGCTAGGGTAGTTAGTAAACCTATCCCACTCTCTAGCTCCCCCTTAGCACGTAAAGGAATATTATTTGGGGGTCCAGCCATGGAGAAGAGTTTAGACACTAGGATAAGATAAGGAACACACCCATTATAAAGAAATCACATTAGGATTCTCTTTTTAAGCTGTTCCTTAAAACACTACTGCTTAGGATATCAATTGGAGGCAGAAGCAGTCAAGGGTAGCCTAGGGTTAGGGTTAAGCTTAGGGTTAGGTTTAGGGTATGCCTTAGGGTACGGGTTCGGGGAGGGGTGCGGGTACGGCGTAGGGTATGGGTTAGGGTTAGGGTTAGGGTTAGTGTTAGGGTTAGGGCTCGGTTTAGGGTACGGGTTAGGATTAGGGTACGTGTTAGGGTTAGGGTAGGCGTTAGGGTTAGGGTACGCGTTAGGGTTAGGGTAGTTATTAAACCTATCCCACTCTCTAGATACCCCTTAGCACGTAAGGGAATATTATTTGGGGGTGCAGCCATGGAGAAGAGTTTAGACACTAGGATAAGATAAGGAACACACCCATTATAAAGAAATCACATTAGGATTCTCTTTTTAAGCTGTTCCTTAAAACACTAGTGCTTAGGAAATCTATTGAAGGCAGAAGCAGTCAAGGGTAGCCTAGGGTTAGGGTTAGGCTTAGGGTCAGGCTTACGGTACAGCTTAGGGTAAGGGTTCGGGGAGGGGTGCGGGTACGGCGTAGGGTATGGGTTAGGGTTAGGGTTAGGGTTAGTGTTAGGGTTAGGGCTCGGTTTAGGGTACGGGTTAGGATTAGGGTACGTGTTAGGGTTAGGGTAGGGGTTAGGGTTAGGGTACGCGTTAGGGTTAGGGTAGTTATTAAACCTATCCCACTCTCTAGATACCCCTTAGCACGTAAAGGAATATTATTTGAGGGTCCAGCCATGGAGAAGAGTTTAGACACTAGGATAAGATAAGGAACACACCCATTATAAAGAAATCACATTAGGATTCTCTTTTTAAGCTGTTCCTTAAAACACTAGTGCTTAGGAAATCTATTGGAGGCAGAAGCAGTCAAGGGTAGCCTAGGGTTAGGGTTAGGCTTAGGGTTAGGGTTAGGGTACGGCTTAGGGTAAGGGTTCGGGGAGGGTTTCGGGTACGGCGTAGGGTATGGGTTAGGGTTAGGGTTAGGGTTAGTGTTAGGGTTAGGGCTCGGTTTAGGGTACGGTTAGGATTAGGGTACGTGTTAGGTTTAGGGTAGGGGTTAGGGTTAGGGTACGCGTTAGGGTTAGGGTAGTTAGTAAACCTATCCCACTCTCTAGATACCCCTTAGCACGTAAAGGAATATTATTTGGGGGTCCAGCCATGGAGAAGAATTTAGACACTAGGATAAGATAAGGAACACACCCATTATAAAGAAATCACATTAGGATTCTCTTTTTAAGCTGTTGCTTAAAACACTAGTGCTTAGGAAATCTATTGGAGGCAGAAGCAGTCAAGGGTAGCCTAGGGTTAGTGTTAGGCTTAGGGTTAGGCTTAGGGTGCGGCTTAGGGTACGGGTTTGGGGAGGGGTTCGGGTACGGCGTAGGGTATGGGTTAGGGTTAGGGTTAGTGTTAGTGTTAGGGTTAGGGCTCGGTTTAGGGTACGGGTTAGGATTAGGGTACGTGTTAGTGTTAGGGTAGGGGTTAGGGTTAGAGTACGCATTAGGGTTAGGGTAGTTATTAAACCTATCCCACTCTCTAGATACCCCTTAGCACGTAAGGCAATATTATTTGGGGGTGCAGCCATGGAGAAGAGTTTAGACACTAGGATAAGATAAGGAACACACCCATTATAAAGAAATCACATTAGGATTCTCTTTTTAAGCTGTTCCTTAAAACAGTAGTGCTTAGGAAATCTATTGGAGGCAGAAGCAGTCAAGGGTAGCCTAGGGTTAGGGTTAGGCTTAGGGTTAGGTTTAGGGTACGGCTTGGGGAATAGGTTCGGGGAGGGGTTCGGGTACGGCGTAGGGTATGGTTTAGGGTTAGGCTTAGGGTTAGTGTTAGGTTTAGGGCTCGGTTTAGGGTACGGGTTAGGATTAGGGTACGTGTTAGGGTTAGGGTAGGGGTTACGGTTAGGTTACGCGTTAGGGCTAGGGTAGTTAGTAAACCTATCCCACTCTCTAGCTCCCCCTTAGCACGTAAAGGAATATTATTTGGGGGTCCAGCCATGGAGAAGAGTTTAGACACTAGGATAAGATAAGGAACACACCCATTATAAAGAAATCACATTAGGATTCTCTTTTTAAGCTGTTTCTTAAAAAACTACTGCTTAGGAAATCAATTGGAGGCAGAAGCAGTTAAGGGTAGCCTAGGGTTAGGGTTAGGCTTAGGGTTAGGTTTAGGGTATGGCTTAGGGTACGGGTTCGGGGAGGGGTGCGGGTACGGCGTAGGGTATGGGTTAGGGTTAGGGTTAGTGTTAGTGTTAGGGTTAGGGCTCGGTTTAGGGTTCAGGTTAGGATTAGGGTATGTGTTAGGGTTAGGGTAGGGGTTAGGGTTAGGGTACGCGTTAGGGTTAGGGTAGTTATTAAACCTATCCCACTCTCTAGATACCCCTTAGCACGTAAGGGAATATTATTTGGGGGTGCAGCCATGGAGAAGAGTTTAGACACTAGGATAAGATAAGGAACACACCCATTATAAAGAAATCACATTAGGATTCTCTTTTTAAGCTGTTCCTTAAAACACTAGTGCTTAGGAAATCTATTGGAGGCAGAAGCAGTCAAGGGTAGCCTAGGGTTAGGGTTAGGCTTAGGGTCAGGCTTAGGGTACGGCTTAGGGTACGGGTTCGGGGAGGGGTGCGAATATGGCGTAGGGTATGGGTTAGGGTTAGGGATAGGGTTAGTGTTAGGGTTAGGGCTCGGTTTAGGGTACGGGTTAGGATTAGGGTACGTGTTAGGGTTAGGGTAGGGGTTAGGGTTAGGGTACGCGTTAGGGTTAGGGTAGTTATTAAACCTATCCCACTCTCTAGATACCCCTTAGCACGTAAAGGAATATTATTTGAGGATCCAGCCATGGAGAAGAGTTTAGACACTAGGATAAGATAAGGAACACACCCATTATAAAGAAATCACATTAGGATTCTCTTTTTAAGCTGTTCCTTAAAACACTAGTGCTTAGGAAATCTATTGGAGGCAGAAGCAGTCAAGGGTAGCCTAGGGTTAGGGTTAGGCTTAGGGTTAGGGTTAGGGTACGGCTTAGGGTACGGGTTCGGGGAGGGGTGCGGGTACGGCGTAGGGTATGGGTTAGGGTTAGGGTTAGGGTTAGTGTTAGGGTTAGGGCTCGGTTTAGGGTACGGTTAGGATTAGGGTACGTGTTAGGTTTAGGGTAGGGGTTAGGGTTAGGGTATGCGTTAGGGTTAGGGTAGTTAGTAAACCTATCCCACTCTCTAGCTCACCCTTAGCACGTAAAGGAATATTATTTGGGGGTCCAGCCATGGAGAAGAGTTTACACACTAGGATAAGATAAGGAACACACCCATTATAAAGAAATCACATTAGGATTCTCTTTTTAAGCTGTTGCTTAAAACACTAGTGCTTAGGAAATCTATTGGAGGCAGAAGCAGTCAAGGGTAGCCTAGGGTTAGTGTTAGGCTTAGGGTTAGGCTTAGGGTATGGCTTAGGGTACGGGTTTGGGGAGGGGTTCGGGTACGGCGTAGGGTATGGGTTAGGGTTAGGGTTAGTGTTAGTGTTAGGGTTAGGGCTCGGTTTAGGGTACGGGTTAGGATTAGGGTACGTGTTAGTGTTAGGGTAGGGGTTAGGGTTAGAGTACGCATTAGGGTTAGGGTAGTTATTAAACCTATCCCACTCTCTACATACCCCTTAGCACGTAAGGCAATATTATTTGGGGGTGCAGCCATGGAGAAGAGTTTAGACACTAGGATAAGATAAGGAACACACCCATTATAAAGAAATCACATTAGGATTCTCTTTTTAAGCTGTTCCTTAAAACACTAGTGCTTAGGAAATCTATTGGAGGCAGAAGCAGTCAAGGGTAGCCTAGGGTTAGGGTTAGGCTTAGGGTTAGGCTTAGGGTACGGCTTAGGGTACGGGTTTGGGGAGGGGTTCGGGTACGGTGTAGGGTATGGGTTAGGGTTAGGGTTAGGGTTAGTGTTAGGGTTAGGGCTCGGTTTAGGGTACGGGTTAGGATTAGGGTACGTGTTAGGGTTAGGGTAGGGGTTAGGGTTAGGGTACGCGTTAGGGTTAGGGTAGTTATTAAACCTATCCCACTCTCTAGATACCCCTTAGCACGTAAAGGAATATTATTTGGGGGTCCAGCCATGGAGAAGAGTTTAGACACTAGGATAAGATAAGGAACACACCCATTATAAAGAAATCACTTTAGAATTCTCTTTTTAAGCTGTTCCTTAAAACACTAGTGCTTAGGAAATCTATTGGAGGCAGAAGCAGTCAAGGGTAGCCTAGGGTTAGGGTTAGGCTTAGGGTTAGGTTTAGGGTACGGCTTGGGGTATGGGTTCAGGGAGGGGTTCGGGTACGGCGTAGGGTATGGGTTAGGGTTAGGGTTAGGGTTAGTGTTAGGGTTAGGGCTCGGTTTAGGTTACGGGTTAGGATTAGGGTACGTGTTAGGGTTAGGGTAGGGGTTAGGGTTAGGTTACGCGTTAGGGCTAGGGTAGTTAGTAAACCTATCCCACTCTCTAGCTCCCCCTTAGCACGTAAAGGAATATTATTTGAGGGTCCAGCCATGGAGAAGAGTTTAGACACTAGGATAAGATAAGGAACACACCCATTATAAAGAAATCACATTAGGATTCTCTTTTTAAGCTGTTTCTTAAAACACTACTGCTTAGGAAATCAATTGGAGGCAGAAGCAGTCAAGGGTAGCCTAGGGTTAGGGTTAGGCTTAGGGTTAGGTTTAGGGTATGGCTTAGGGTACGGGTTCGGGGAGGGGTGCGGGTACGGCGTAGGGTATGGGTTAGGGTTAGGGTTAGTGTTAGTGTTAAGGTTAGGGCTCGGTTTAGGGTACAGGTTAGGATTAGGGTACGTGTTAGGATTAGGGTAGGGGTTAGGGTTAGGGTACGCGTTAGGGTTAGGGTAGTTATTAAACCTATCCCACTCTCTAGATACCCCTTAGCACGTAAGGGAATATTATTTGGGGGTGCAGCCATGGAGAAGAATTTAGACACTAGGATAAGATAAGGAACACACCCATTATAAAGAAATCACATTAGGATTCTCTTTTTAAGCTGTTCCTTAAAACACTAGTGCGTAGGAAATCTATTGGAGGCAGAAGCAGTCAAGGGTAGCCTAGGGTTAGGGTTAGGCTTAGGGTTAGGGTTAGGGTACGGCTTAGGGTAAGGGTTCGGGGAGGGTTTCGGGTACGGCGTAGGGTATGGGTTAGGGTTAGGGTTAGGGTTAGTGTTAGGGTTAGGGCTCGGTTTAGGGTACGGTTAGGATTAGGGTACGTGTTCGGATTAGGGTAGGGGTTAGGGTTAGGGTACGCGTTAGGTTAGGGTTGTTAGTAAACCTAACCCACTCTCTAGATACCCCTTAGCACGTAAAGGAATATTATTTGGGGGTCCAGCCATGGAGAAGAATTTAGACACTAGGATAAGATAAGGAACACACCCATTATAAAGAAATCACATTAGGATTCTCTTTTTAAGCTGTTGCTTAAAACACTAGTGCTTAGGAAATCTATTGGAGGCAGAAGCAGTCAAGGGTAGCCTAGGGTTAGTGTTAGGCTTAGGGTTAGGCTTAGGGTACGGCTTAGGGTACGGGTTTGGGGAGGGGTTCGGGTACGGCGTAGGGTATGGGTTAGGGTTAGGGTTAGTGTTAGTGTTAGGGTTAGGGCTCGGTTTAGGGTACGGGTTAGGATTAGGGTACGTGTTAGTGTTAGGGTAGGGGTTAGGGTTAGAGTACGCATTAGGGTTAGGGTAGTTATTAAACCTATCCCACTCTCTAGATACCCCTTAGCACGTAAGGCAATATTATTTGGGGGTGCAGCCATGGAGAAGAGTTTAGACACTAGGATAAGATAAGGAACACACCCATTATAAAGAAATCACATTAGGATTCTCTTTTTAAGCTGTTCCTTAAAACACTAGTGCTTAGGAAATCTATTGGAGGCAGAAGCAGTCAAGGGTAGCCTAGGGTTAGGGTTAGGCTTAGGGTTAGGTTTAGGGTACGGCTTGGGGAATGGGTTCGGGGTGGGGTTCGTGTACGGCGTAGGGTATGGGTTAGGGTTAGGGTTAGGGTTAGTGATAGGGTTAGGGCTCGGTTTAGGGTATGGGTTAGGATTAGGGTACGAGTTAGGGTTAGGGTAGGGGTTAGGGTTAGGGTACGCGTTAGGGTTAGGGTAGTTATTAAACCTATCCCACTCTCTAGATACCCCTTAGCACGTAAGGGAATATTATTTGGGGGTCCAGCCATGGAGAAGAGTTTAGACACTAGGATAAGATAAGGAACACACCCATTATAAAGAAATCACTTTAGGATTCTCTTTTTAAGCTGTTCCTTAAAACACTAGTGCTTAGGAAATCTATTGGAGGCAGAAGCAGTCAAGGGTAGCCTAGGGTTAGGGTTAGGCTTAGGGTCAGGCTTAGGGTACGGCTTAGGGTACGGGTTCGGGGAGGGGTGCGGGTACGGCGTAGGGTATGGGTTAGGGTTAGGGATAGGGTTAGTGTTAGGGTTAGGGCTCAGTTTAGGGTACGGGTTAGGATTAGGGTACGTGTTAGGGTTAGGGTAGGGGTTAGGGTTAGGGTACGCGTTAGGGTTAGGGTAGTTATTAAACCTATCCCACTCTCTAGATACCCCTTAGCACGTAAAGGAATATTATTTGAGGGTCCAGCCATGGAGAAGAGTTTAGACACTAGGATAAGATAAGGAACACACCCATTATAAAGAAATCACATTAGGATTCTCTTTTTAAGCTGTTCCTTAAAACACTAGTGCTTAGGAAATCTATTGGAGGCAGAAGCAGTCAAGGGTAGCCTAGGGTTAGGGTTAGGCTTAGGGTTAGGGTTAGGGTACGGCTTAGGGTACGGGTTCGGGGAGGGGTTCGGGTACGGCGTACGGTATGGGTTAGGGTTAGGGTTAGGGTTAGTGTTAGGGTTAGGGCTCGGTTTAGGGTACGGTTAGGATTAGGGTACGTGTTAGGTTTAGGGTAGGGGTTAGGGTTAGGGTACGCGTTAGGGTTAGGGTAGTTAGTAAACCTATCCCACTCTCTAGATACCCCTTAGCACGTAAAGGAATATTATTTGGGGGTCCAGCCATGGAGAAGAGTTTACACACTAGGATAAGATAAGGAACACACCCATTATAAAGAAATCACATTAGGATTCTCTTTTTAAGCTGTTGCTTAAAACACTAGTGCTTAGGAAATCTATTGGAGGCAGAAGCAGTCAAGGGTAGCCTAGGGTTAGTGTTAGGCTTAGGGTTAGGCTTAGGGTATGGCTTAGGGTACGGGTTTGGGGAGGGGTTCGGGTACGGCGTAGGGTATGGGTTAGGGTTAGTGTTAGTGTTAGTGTTAGGGTTAGGGCTCGGTTTAGGGTACGGGTTAGGATTAGGGTACGTGTTAGTGTTAGGGTAGGGGTTAGGGTTAGAGTACGCATTAGGGTTAGGGTAGTTATTAAACCTATCCCACTCTCTACATACCCCTTAGCACGTAAGGCAATATTATTTGGGGGTGCAGCCATGGAGAAGAGTTTAGACACTAGGATAAGATAAGGAACACACCCATTATAAAGAAATCACATTAGGATTCTCTTTTTAAGCTGTTCCTTAAAACACTAGTGCTTAGGAAATCTATTGGAGGCAGAAGCAGTCAAGGGTGGCCTAGGGTTAGGGTTAGGCTTAGGGTTAGCCTTAGGGTACGGCTTAGGGTACGGGTTTGGGGAGGGCTTCGGGTACGGCGTAGGGTATGGGTTAGGGTTAGGGTTAGGGTTAGTGTTAGGGTTAGGGCTCGGTTTAGGGTACGGGTTAGGATTAGGGTACGTGTTAGGGTTAGGGTAGGGGTTAGGGTTAGGGTACGCGTTAGGGTTAGGGTAGTTATTAAACCTATCCCACTCTCTAGATACCCCTTAGCACGTAAAGGAATATTATTTGGGGGTCCAGCCATGGAGAAGAGTTTAGACACTAGGATAAGATAAGGAACACACCCATTATAAAGAAATCACTTTAGAATTCTCTTTTTAAGCTGTTCCTTAAAACACTAGTGCTTAGGAAATCTATTGGAGGCAGAAGCAGTCAAGGGTAGCCTAGGGTTAGGGTTAGGCTTAGGGTTAGGTTTAGGGTACGGCTTGGGGAATGGGTTCAGGGAGGGTTTCGGGTACGGCGTAGGGTATGGGTTAGGGTTAGGGTTAGGGTTAGTGTTAGGGTTAGGGCTCGGTTTAGGGTACGGGTTAGGATTAGGGTACGTGTTAGGGTTAGGGTAGGGGTTAGGGTTAGGTTACGCGTTAGGGCTAGGGTAGTTAGTAAACCTATCCCACTCTCTAGCTCCCCCTTAGCACGTAAAGGAATATTATTTGAGGGTCCAACCATGGAGAAGAGTTTAGACACTAGGATAAGATAAGGAACACACCCATTATAAAGAAATCACATTAGGATTCTCTTTTTAAGCTGTTTATTAAAACACTACTGCTTAGGAAATCAATTGGAGGCAGAAGCAGTCAAGGGTAGCCTAGGGTTAGGGTTAGGCTTAGGGTTAGGTTTAGGGTATGGCTTAGGGTACGGGTTCGGGGAGGGGTGCGGGTAAGGCGTAGGGTATGGGTTAGGGTTAGGGTTAGTGTTAGTGTTAGGGTTAGGGCTCGGTTTAGGGTACAGGTTAGGATTAGGGTACGTGTTAGGGTTAGGGTACGCGTTAGGGTTAGGGTACGCGTTAGGGTTAGGGTAGTTATTAAACCTATCCCACTCTCTAGATACCCCTTAGCACGTAAAGGAATATTATTTGAGGATCCAGCCATGGAGAAGAGTTTAGACACTAGGATAAGATAAGGAACACACCCATTATAAAGAAATCACATTAGGATTCTCTTTTTAAGCTGTTCCTTAAAACACTAGGGCTTAGGAAATCTATTGGAGGCAGAAGCAGTCAAGGGTAGCCTAGGGTTAGGGTTAGGCTTAGGGTTAGGGTTAGGGTACGGCTTAGGGTAAGGGTTCGGGGAGGGTTTCGGGTACGGCGTAGGGTATGGGTTAGGGTTAGGGTTAGGGTTAGTGTTAGGGTTAGGGCTCGGTTTAGGGTACGGTTAGGATTAGGGTACGTGTTAGGTTTAGGGTAGGGGTTAGGGTTAGGGTACGCGTTAGGGTTAGGGTAGTTAGTAAACCTATCCCACTCTCTAGATACCCCTTAGCACGTAAAGGAATATTATTTGGGGGTCCAGCCATGGAGAAGAATTTAGACACTAGGATAAGATAAGGAACACACCCATTATAAAGAAATCACATTAGGATTCTCTTTTTAAGCTGTTGCTTAAAACACTAGTGCTTAGGAAATCTATTGGAGGCAGAAGCAGTCAAGGGTAGCCTAGGGTTAGTGTTAGGCTTAGGGTTAGGCTTAGGGTACGGCTTAGGGTACGGGTTTGGGGAGGGGTTCGGGTACGGCGTAGGGTATGGGTTAGGGTTAGGGTTAGTGTTAGTGTTAGGGTTAGGGCTCGGTTTAGGGTACGGGTTAGGATTAGGGTACGTGTTAGTGTTAGGGTAGGGGTTAGGGTTAGAGTACGCATTAGGGTTAGGGTAGTTATTAAACCTATCCCACTCTCTAGATACCCCTTAGCACGTAAGGCAATATTATTTGGGGGTGCAGCCATGGAGAAGAGTTTAGACACTAGGATAAGATAAGGAACACACCCATTATAAAGAAATCACATTAGGATTCTCTTTTTAAGCTGTTCCTTAAAACAGTAGTGCTTAGGAAATCTATTGGAGGCAGAAGCAGTCAAGGGTAGCCTAGGGTTAGGGTTAGGCTTAGGGTTAGGTTTAGGGTACGGCTTGGGGAATGGGTTCGGGGAGGGGTTCGGGTACGGCGTAGGGTATGGTTTAGGGTTAGGCTTAGGGTTAGTGTTAGGGTTAGGGCTCGGTTTAGGGTACGGGTTAGGATTAGGGTACGTGTTAGGGTTAGGGTAGGGGTTAGGGTTAGGGTACGCGTTAGGGCTAGGGTAGTTAGTAAACCTATCCCACTCTCTAGCTCCCCCTTAGCACGTAAAGGAATATTATTTGGGGGTCCAGCCATGGAGAAGAGTTTAGACACTAGGATAAGATAAGGAACACACCCATTATAAAGAAATCACATTAGGATTCTCTTTTTAAGCTGTTTCTTAAAAAACTACTGCTTAGGAAATCAATTGGAGGCAGAAGCAGTTAAGGGTAGCCTAGGGTTAGGGTTAGGCTTAGGGTTAGGTTTAGGGTATGGCTTAGGGTACGGGTTCGGGGAGGGGTGCGGGTACGGCGTAGGGTATGGGTTAGGGTTAGGGTTAGTGTTAGTGTTAGGGTTAGGGCTCGGTTTAGGGTTCAGGTTAGGATTAGGGTACGTGTTAGGGTTAGGGTAGGGGTTAGGGTTAGGGTACGCGTTAGGGTTAGGGTAGTTATTAAACCTATCCCACTCTCTAGATACCCCTTAGCACGTAAGGCAATATTATTTGGGGGTGCAGCCATGGAGAAGAGTTTAGACACTAGGATAAGATAAGGAACACACCCATTATAAAGAAATCACATTAGGATTCTCTTTTTAAGCTGTTCCTTAAAACAGTAGTGCTTAGGAAATCTATTGGAGGCAGAAGCAGTCAAGGGTAGCCTAGGGTTAGGGTTAGGCTTAGGGTTAGGTTTAGGGTACGGCTTGGGGAATAGGTTCGGGGAGGGGTTCGGGTACGGCGTAGGGTATGGTTTAGGGTTAGGCTTAGGGTTAGTGTTAGGGTTAGGGCTCGGTTTAGGGTACGGGTTAGGATTAGGGTACGTGTTAGGGTTAGGGTAGGGGTTACGGTTAGGTTACGCGTTAGGGCTAGGGTAGTTAGTAAACCTATCCCACTCTCTAGCTCCCCCTTAGCACGTAAAGGAATATTATTTGGGGGTCCAGCCATGGAGAAGAGTTTAGACACTAGGATAAGATAAGGAACACACCCATTATAAAGAAATCACATTAGGATTCTCTTTTTAAGCTGTTTCTTAAAAAACTACTGCTTAGGAAATCAATTGGAGGCAGAAGCAGTTAAGGGTAGCCTAGGGTTAGGGTTAGGCTTAGGGTTAGGTTTAGGGTATGGCTTAGGGTACGGGTTCGGGGAGGGGTGCGGGTACGGCGTAGGGTATGGGTTAGGGTTAGGGTTAGTGTTAGTGTTAGGGTTAGGGCTCGGTTTAGGGTTCAGGTTAGGATTAGGGTATGTGTTAGGGTTAGGGTAGGGGTTAGGGTTAGGGTACGCGTTAGGGTTAGGGTAGTTATTAAACCTATCCCACTCTCTAGATACCCCTTAGCACGTAAGGGAATATTATTTGGGGGTGCAGCCATGGAGAAGAGTTTAGACACTAGGATAAGATAAGGAACACACCCATTATAAAGAAATCACATTAGGATTCTCTTTTTAAGCTGTTCCTTAAAACACTAGTGCTTAGGAAATCTATTGGAGGCAGAAGCAGTCAAGGGTAGCCTAGGGTTAGGGTTAGGCTTAGGGTCAGGCTTAGGGTACGGCTTAGGGTACGGGTTCGGGGAGGGGTGCGAATATGGCGTAGGGTATGGGTTAGGGTTAGGGATAGGGTTAGTGTTAGGGTTAGGGCTCGGTTTAGGGTACGGGTTAGGATTAGGGTACGTGTTAGGGTTAGGGTAGGGGTTAGGGTTAGGGTACGCGTTAGGGTTAGGGTAGTTATTAAACCTATCCCACTCTCTAGATACCCCTTAGCACGTAAAGGAATATTATTTGAGGATCCAGCCATGGAGAAGAGTTTAGACACTAGGATAAGATAAGGAACACACCCATTATAAAGAAATCACATTAGGATTCTCTTTTTAAGCTGTTCCTTAAAACACTAGTGCTTAGGAAATCTATTGGAGGCAGAAGCAGTCAAGGGTAGCCTAGGGTTAGGGTTAGGCTTAGGGTTAGGGTTAGGGTACGGCTTAGGGTACGGGTTCGGGGAGGGGTTCGGGTACGGCGTAGGGTATGGGTTAGGGTTAGGGTTAGGGTTAGTGTTAGGGTTAGGGCTCGGTTTAGGGTACGGTTAGGATTAGGGTACGTGTTAGGTTTAGGGTAGGGGTTAGGGTTAGGGTATGCGTTAGGGTTAGGGTAGTTAGTAAACCTATCCCACTCTCTAGCTCACCCTTAGCACGTAAAGGAATATTATTTGGGGGTCCAGCCATGGAGAAGAGTTTACACACTAGGATAAGATAAGGAACACACCCATTATAAAGAAATCACATTAGGATTCTCTTTTTAAGCTGTTGCTTAAAACACTAGTGCTTAGGAAATCTATTGGAGGCAGAAGCAGTCAAGGGTAGCCTAGGGTTAGTGTTAGGCTTAGGGTTAGGCTTAGGGTATGGCTTAGGGTACGGGTTTGGGGAGGGGTTCGGGTACGGCGTAGGGTATGGGTTAGGGTTAGGGTTAGTGTTAGTGTTAGGGTTAGGGCTCGGTTTAGGGTACGGGTTAGGATTAGGGTACGTGTTAGTGTTAGGGTAGGGGTTAGGGTTAGAGTACGCATTAGGGTTAGGGTAGTTATTAAACCTATCCCACTCTCTACATACCCCTTAGCACGTAAGGCAATATTATTTGGGGGTGCAGCCATGGAGAAGAGTTTAGACACTAGGATAAGATAAGGAACACACCCATTATAAAGAAATCACATTAGGATTCTCTTTTTAAGCTGTTCCTTAAAACACTAGTGCTTAGGAAATCTATTGGAGGCAGAAGCAGTCAAGGGTAGCCTAGGGTTAGGGTTAGGCTTAGGGTTAGGCTTAGGGTACGGCTTAGGGTACGGGTTTGGGGAGGGGTTCGGGTACGGTGTAGGGTATGGGTTAGGGTTAGGGTTAGGGTTAGTGTTAGGGTTAGGGCTCGGTTTAGGGTACGGGTTAGGATTAGGGTACGTGTTAGGGTTAGGGTAGGGGTTAGGGTTAGGGTACGCGTTAGGGTTAGGGTAGTTATTAAACCTATCCCACTCTCTAGATACCCCTTAGCACGTAAAGGAATATTATTTGGGGGTCCAGCCATGGAGAAGAGTTTAGACACTAGGATAAGATAAGGAACACACCCATTATAAAGAAATCACTTTAGAATTCTCTTTTTAAGCTGTTCCTTAAAACACTAGTGCTTAGGAAATCTATTGGAGGCAGAAGCAGTCAAGGGTAGCCTAGGGTTAGGGTTAGGCTTAGGGTTAGGTTTAGGGTACGGCTTGGGGTATGGGTTCAGGGAGGGGTTCGGGTACGGCGTAGGGTATGGGTTAGGGTTAGGGTTAGGGTTAGTGTTAGGGTTAGGGCTCGGTTTAGGTTACGGGTTAGGATTAGGGTACGTGTTAGGGTTAGGGTAGGGGTTAGGGTTAGGTTACGCGTTAGGGCTAGGGTAGTTAGTAAACCTATCCCACTCTCTAGCTCCCCCTTAGCACGTAAAGGAATATTATTTGAGGGTCCAGCCATGGAGAAGAGTTTAGACACTAGGATAAGATAAGGAACACACCCATTATAAAGAAATCACATTAGGATTCTCTTTTTAAGCTGTTTCTTAAAACACTACTGCTTAGGAAATCAATTGGAGGCAGAAGCAGTCAAGGGTAGCCTAGGGTTAGGGTTAGGCTTAGGGTTAGGTTTAGGGTATGGCTTAGGGTACGGGTTCGGGGAGGGGTGCGGGTACGGCGTAGGGTATGGGTTAGGGTTAGGGTTAGTGTTAGTGTTAAGGTTAGGGCTCGGTTTAGGGTACAGGTTAGGATTAGGGTACGTGTTAGGATTAGGGTAGGGGTTAGGGTTAGGGTACGCGTTAGGGTTAGGGTAGTTATTAAACCTATCCCACTCTCTAGATACCCCTTAGCACGTAAGGGAATATTATTTGGGGGTGCAGCCATGGAGAAGAATTTAGACACTAGGATAAGATAAGGAACACACCCATTATAAAGAAATCACATTAGGATTCTCTTTTTAAGCTGTTCCTTAAAACACTAGTGCGTAGGAAATCTATTGGAGGCAGAAGCAGTCAAGGGTAGCCTAGGGTTAGGGTTAGGCTTAGGGTTAGGGTTAGGGTACGGCTTAGGGTAAGGGTTCGGGGAGGGTTTCGGGTACGGCGTAGGGTATGGGTTAGGGTTAGGGTTAGGGTTAGTGTTAGGGTTAGGGCTCGGTTTAGGGTACGGTTAGGATTAGGGTACGTGTTCGGATTAGGGTAGGGGTTAGGGTTAGGGTACGCGTTAGGTTAGGGTTGTTAGTAAACCTAACCCACTCTCTAGATACCCCTTAGCACGTAAAGGAATATTATTTGGGGGTCCAGCCATGGAGAAGAATTTAGACACTAGGATAAGATAAGGAACACACCCATTATAAAGAAATCACATTAGGATTCTCTTTTTAAGCTGTTGCTTAAAACACTAGTGCTTAGGAAATCTATTGGAGGCAGAAGCAGTCAAGGGTAGCCTAGGGTTAGTGTTAGGCTTAGGGTTAGGCTTAGGGTACGGCTTAGGGTACGGGTTTGGGGAGGGGTTCGGGTACGGCGTAGGGTATGGGTTAGGGTTAGGGTTAGTGTTAGTGTTAGGGTTAGGGCTCGGTTTAGGGTACGGGTTAGGATTAGGGTACGTGTTAGTGTTAGGGTAGGGGTTAGGGTTAGAGTACGCATTAGGGTTAGGGTAGTTATTAAACCTATCCCACTCTCTAGATACCCCTTAGCACGTAAGGCAATATTATTTGGGGGTGCAGCCATGGAGAAGAGTTTAGACACTAGGATAAGATAAGGAACACACCCATTATAAAGAAATCACATTAGGATTCTCTTTTTAAGCTGTTCCTTAAAACACTAGTGCTTAGGAAATCTATTGGAGGCAGAAGCAGTCAAGGGTAGCCTAGGGTTAGGGTTAGGCTTAGGGTTAGGTTTAGGGTACGGCTTGGGGAATGGGTTCGGGGTGGGGTTCGTGTACGGCGTAGGGTATGGGTTAGGGTTAGGGTTAGGGTTAGTGATAGGGTTAGGGCTCGGTTTAGGGTATGGGTTAGGATTAGGGTACGAGTTAGGGTTAGGGTAGGGGTTAGGGTTAGGGTACGCGTTAGGGTTAGGGTAGTTATTAAACCTATCCCACTCTCTAGATACCCCTTAGCACGTAAGGGAATATTATTTGGGGGTCCAGCCATGGAGAAGAGTTTAGACACTAGGATAAGATAAGGAACACACCCATTATAAAGAAATCACTTTAGGATTCTCTTTTTAAGCTGTTCCTTAAAACACTAGTGCTTAGGAAATCTATTGGAGGCAGAAGCAGTCAAGGGTAGCCTAGGGTTAGGGTTAGGCTTAGGGTCAGGCTTAGGGTACGGCTTAGGGTACGGGTTCGGGGAGGGGTGCGGGTACGGCGTAGGGTATGGGTTAGGGTTAGGGATAGGGTTAGTGTTAGGGTTAGGGCTCAGTTTAGGGTACGGGTTAGGATTAGGGTACGTGTTAGGGTTAGGGTAGGGGTTAGGGTTAGGGTACGCGTTAGGGTTAGGGTAGTTATTAAACCTATCCCACTCTCTAGATACCCCTTAGCACGTAAAGGAATATTATTTGAGGGTCCAGCCATGGAGAAGAGTTTAGACACTAGGATAAGATAAGGAACACACCCATTATAAAGAAATCACATTAGGATTCTCTTTTTAAGCTGTTCCTTAAAACACTAGTGCTTAGGAAATCTATTGGAGGCAGAAGCAGTCAAGGGTAGCCTAGGGTTAGGGTTAGGCTTAGGGTTAGGGTTAGGGTACGGCTTAGGGTACGGGTTCGGGGAGGGGTTCGGGTACGGCGTACGGTATGGGTTAGGGTTAGGGTTAGGGTTAGTGTTAGGGTTAGGGCTCGGTTTAGGGTACGGTTAGGATTAGGGTACGTGTTAGGTTTAGGGTAGGGGTTAGGGTTAGGGTACGCGTTAGGGTTAGGGTAGTTAGTAAACCTATCCCACTCTCTAGATACCCCTTAGCACGTAAAGGAATATTATTTGGGGGTCCAGCCATGGAGAAGAGTTTACACACTAGGATAAGATAAGGAACACACCCATTATAAAGAAATCACATTAGGATTCTCTTTTTAAGCTGTTGCTTAAAACACTAGTGCTTAGGAAATCTATTGGAGGCAGAAGCAGTCAAGGGTAGCCTAGGGTTAGTGTTAGGCTTAGGGTTAGGCTTAGGGTATGGCTTAGGGTACGGGTTTGGGGAGGGGTTCGGGTACGGCGTAGGGTATGGGTTAGGGTTAGTGTTAGTGTTAGTGTTAGGGTTAGGGCTCGGTTTAGGGTACGGGTTAGGATTAGGGTACGTGTTAGTGTTAGGGTAGGGGTTAGGGTTAGAGTACGCATTAGGGTTAGGGTAGTTATTAAACCTATCCCACTCTCTACATACCCCTTAGCACGTAAGGCAATATTATTTGGGGGTGCAGCCATGGAGAAGAGTTTAGACACTAGGATAAGATAAGGAACACACCCATTATAAAGAAATCACATTAGGATTCTCTTTTTAAGCTGTTCCTTAAAACACTAGTGCTTAGGAAATCTATTGGAGGCAGAAGCAGTCAAGGGTGGCCTAGGGTTAGGGTTAGGCTTAGGGTTAGCCTTAGGGTACGGCTTAGGGTACGGGTTTGGGGAGGGCTTCGGGTACGGCGTAGGGTATGGGTTAGGGTTAGGGTTAGGGTTAGTGTTAGGGTTAGGGCTCGGTTTAGGGTACGGGTTAGGATTAGGGTACGTGTTAGGGTTAGGGTAGGGGTTAGGGTTAGGGTACGCGTTAGGGTTAGGGTAGTTATTAAACCTATCCCACTCTCTAGATACCCCTTAGCACGTAAAGGAATATTATTTGGGGGTCCAGCCATGGAGAAGAGTTTAGACACTAGGATAAGATAAGGAACACACCCATTATAAAGAAATCACTTTAGAATTCTCTTTTTAAGCTGTTCCTTAAAACACTAGTGCTTAGGAAATCTATTGGAGGCAGAAGCAGTCAAGGGTAGCCTAGGGTTAGGGTTAGGCTTAGGGTTAGGTTTAGGGTACGGCTTGGGGAATGGGTTCAGGGAGGGTTTCGGGTACGGCGTAGGGTATGGGTTAGGGTTAGGGTTAGGGTTAGTGTTAGGGTTAGGGCTCGGTTTAGGGTACGGGTTAGGATTAGGGTACGTGTTAGGGTTAGGGTAGGGGTTAGGGTTAGGTTACGCGTTAGGGCTAGGGTAGTTAGTAAACCTATCCCACTCTCTAGCTCCCCCTTAGCACGTAAAGGAATATTATTTGAGGGTCCAACCATGGAGAAGAGTTTAGACACTAGGATAAGATAAGGAACACACCCATTATAAAGAAATCACATTAGGATTCTCTTTTTAAGCTGTTTATTAAAACACTACTGCTTAGGAAATCAATTGGAGGCAGAAGCAGTCAAGGGTAGCCTAGGGTTAGGGTTAGGCTTAGGGTTAGGTTTAGGGTATGGCTTAGGGTACGGGTTCGGGGAGGGGTGCGGGTAAGGCGTAGGGTATGGGTTAGGGTTAGGGTTAGTGTTAGTGTTAGGGTTAGGGCTCGGTTTAGGGTACAGGTTAGGATTAGGGTACGTGTTAGGGTTAGGGTACGCGTTAGGGTTAGGGTACGCGTTAGGGTTAGGGTAGTTATTAAACCTATCCCACTCTCTAGATACCCCTTAGCACGTAAAGGAATATTATTTGAGGATCCAGCCATGGAGAAGAGTTTAGACACTAGGATAAGATAAGGAACACACCCATTATAAAGAAATCACATTAGGATTCTCTTTTTAAGCTGTTCCTTAAAACACTAGGGCTTAGGAAATCTATTGGAGGCAGAAGCAGTCAAGGGTAGCCTAGGGTTAGGGTTAGGCTTAGGGTTAGGGTTAGGGTACGGCTTAGGGTAAGGGTTCGGGGAGGGTTTCGGGTACGGCGTAGGGTATGGGTTAGGGTTAGGGTTAGGGTTAGTGTTAGGGTTAGGGCTCGGTTTAGGGTACGGTTAGGATTAGGGTACGTGTTAGGTTTAGGGTAGGGGTTAGGGTTAGGGTACGCGTTAGGGTTAGGGTAGTTAGTAAACCTATCCCACTCTCTAGATACCCCTTAGCACGTAAAGGAATATTATTTGGGGGTCCAGCCATGGAGAAGAATTTAGACACTAGGATAAGATAAGGAACACACCCATTATAAAGAAATCACATTAGGATTCTCTTTTTAAGCTGTTGCTTAAAACACTAGTGCTTAGGAAATCTATTGGAGGCAGAAGCAGTCAAGGGTAGCCTAGGGTTAGTGTTAGGCTTAGGGTTAGGCTTAGGGTACGGCTTAGGGTACGGGTTTGGGGAGGGGTTCGGGTACGGCGTAGGGTATGGGTTAGGGTTAGGGTTAGTGTTAGTGTTAGGGTTAGGGCTCGGTTTAGGGTACGGGTTAGGATTAGGGTACGTGTTAGTGTTAGGGTAGGGGTTAGGGTTAGAGTACGCATTAGGGTTAGGGTAGTTATTAAACCTATCCCACTCTCTAGATACCCCTTAGCACGTAAGGCAATATTATTTGGGGGTGCAGCCATGGAGAAGAGTTTAGACACTAGGATAAGATAAGGAACACACCCATTATAAAGAAATCACATTAGGATTCTCTTTTTAAGCTGTTCCTTAAAACAGTAGTGCTTAGGAAATCTATTGGAGGCAGAAGCAGTCAAGGGTAGCCTAGGGTTAGGGTTAGGCTTAGGGTTAGGTTTAGGGTACGGCTTGGGGAATGGGTTCGGGGAGGGGTTCGGGTACGGCGTAGGGTATGGTTTAGGGTTAGGCTTAGGGTTAGTGTTAGGGTTAGGGCTCGGTTTAGGGTACGGGTTAGGATTAGGGTACGTGTTAGGGTTAGGGTAGGGGTTAGGGTTAGGGTACGCGTTAGGGCTAGGGTAGTTAGTAAACCTATCCCACTCTCTAGCTCCCCCTTAGCACGTAAAGGAATATTATTTGGGGGTCCAGCCATGGAGAAGAGTTTAGACACTAGGATAAGATAAGGAACACACCCATTATAAAGAAATCACATTAGGATTCTCTTTTTAAGCTGTTTCTTAAAAAACTACTGCTTAGGAAATCAATTGGAGGCAGAAGCAGTTAAGGGTAGCCTAGGGTTAGGGTTAGGCTTAGGGTTAGGTTTAGGGTATGGCTTAGGGTACGGGTTCGGGGAGGGGTGCGGGTACGGCGTAGGGTATGGGTTAGGGTTAGGGTTAGTGTTAGTGTTAGGGTTAGGGCTCGGTTTAGGGTTCAGGTTAGGATTAGGGTACGTGTTAGGGTTAGGGTAGGGGTTAGGGTTAGGGTACGCGTTAGGGTTAGGGTAGTTATTAAACCTATCCCACTCTCTAGATACCCCTTAGCACGTAAAGGAATATTATTTGGGGGTCCAGCCATGGAGAAGAGTTTAGACACTAGGATAAGATAAGGAACACACCCATTATAAAGAAATCACTTTAGGATTCTCTTTTTAAGCTGTTCCTTAAAACACTAGTGCTTAGGAAATCTATTGGAGGCAGAAGCAGTCAAGGGTAGCCTAGGGTTAGGGTTAGGCTTAGGGTTAGGTTTAGGGTACGGCTTGGGGAATGGGTTCGGGGAGGGGTTCGGGTACGGCGTAGGGTATGGTTTAGGGTTAGGGTTAGGGTTAGTGTTAGGGTTAGGGCTCGGTTTAGGGTACGGGTTAGGATTAGGGTACGTGTTAGGGTTAGGGTAGGGGTTAGGGTTAGGTTACGCGTTAGGGCTAGGGTAGTTAGTAAACCTATCCCACTCTCTAGCTCCCCCTTAGCACGTAAAGGAATATTATTTGGGGGTCCAGCCATGGAGAAGAGTTTAGACACTAGGATAAGATAAGGAACACACCCATTATAAAGAAATCACATTAGGATTCTCTTTTTCAGCTGTTCCTTAAAACACTAGTGCTTAGGAAATCTATTGGAGGCAGAAGCAGTCAAGGGTAGCCTAGGGTTAGGGTTAGGCTTAGGGTTAGGGTTAGGGTACGGCTTAGGGTACGGGTTCGGGGAGGGGTTCGGGTACGGCGTAGGGTATGGGTTAGGGTTAGGGTTAGGGTTAGTGTTAGGCTTAGGGCTCGGTTTAGGGTACGGTTAGGATTAGGGTACGTGTTAGGGTTAGGGTAGGGGTTAGGGTTAGGGTACGCGTTAGGGTTAGGGTAGTTATTAAACCTATCCCACTCTCTAGATACCCCTTAGCACGTAAGGGAATATTATTTGGGGGTACAGCCATGGAGAAGAGATTAGACACTAGGATAAGATAAGGAACACACCCATTATAAAGAAATCACATTAGGATTCTCTTTTTAAGCTGTTCCTTAAAACACTAGTGCTTAGGAAATCTATTGGAGGCAGAAGCAGTCAAGGGTAGCCTAGGGTTAGGGTTAGGCTTAGGGTCAGGCTTAGGGTACGGCTTAGGGTACGGGTTAGGGGAGGGGTGCGGGTACGGCGTAGGGTATGGGTTAGGGTTAGGCTTAGGGTTAGTGTTAGGGTTAGGGCTCGGTTTAGGGTACGGGTTAGGATTAGGGTACGTGTTAGGGTTAGGGTAGGGGTTACGGTTAGGTTACGCGTTAGGGCTAGGGTAGTTAGTAAACCTATCCCACTCTCTAGCTCCCCCTTAGCACGTAAAGGAATATTATTTGGGGGTCCAGCCATGGAGAAGAGTTTAGACACTAGGATAAGATAAGGAACACACCCATTATAAAGAAATCACATTAGGATTCTCTTTTTAAGCTGTTTCTTAAAAAACTACTGCTTAGGAAATCAATTGGAGGCAGAAGCAGTTAAGGGTAGCCTAGGGTTAGGGTTAGGCTTAGGGTTAGGTTTAGGGTATGGCTTAGGGTACGGGTTCGGGGAGGGGTGCGGGTACGGCGTAGGGTATGGGTTAGGGTTAGGGTTAGTGTTAGTGTTAGGGTTAGGGCTCGGTTTAGGGTTCAGGTTAGGATTAGGGTATGTGTTAGGGTTAGGGTAGGGGTTAGGGTTAGGGTACGCGTTAGGGTTAGGGTAGTTATTAAACCTATCCCACTCTCTAGATACCCCTTAGCACGTAAGGGAATATTATTTGGGGGTGCAGCCATGGAGAAGAGTTTAGACACTAGGATAAGATAAGGAACACACCCATTATAAAGAAATCACATTAGGATTCTCTTTTTAAGCTGTTCCTTAAAACACTAGTGCTTAGGAAATCTATTGGAGGCAGAAGCAGTCAAGGGTAGCCTAGGGTTAGGGTTAGGCTTAGGGTCAGGCTTAGGGTACGGCTTAGGGTACGGGTTCGGGGAGGGGTGCGAATATGGCGTAGGGTATGGGTTAGGGTTAGGGATAGGGTTAGTGTTAGGGTTAGGGCTCGGTTTAGGGTACGGGTTAGGATTAGGGTACGTGTTAGGGTTAGGGTAGGGGTTAGGGTTAGGGTACGCGTTAGGGTTAGGGTAGTTATTAAACCTATCCCACTCTCTAGATACCCCTTAGCACGTAAAGGAATATTATTTGAGGATCCAGCCATGGAGAAGAGTTTAGACACTAGGATAAGATAAGGAACACACCCATTATAAAGAAATCACATTAGGATTCTCTTTTTAAGCTGTTCCTTAAAACACTAGTGCTTAGGAAATCTATTGGAGGCAGAAGCAGTCAAGGGTAGCCTAGGGTTAGGGTTAGGCTTAGGGTTAGGGTTAGGGTACGGCTTAGGGTACGGGTTCGGGGAGGGGTTCGGGTACGGCGTAGGGTATGGGTTAGGGTTAGGGTTAGGGTTAGTGTTAGGGTTAGGGCTCGGTTTAGGGTACGGTTAGGATTAGGGTACGTGTTAGGTTTAGGGTAGGGGTTAGGGTTAGGGTATGCGTTAGGGTTAGGGTAGTTAGTAAACCTATCCCACTCTCTAGCTCACCCTTAGCACGTAAAGGAATATTATTTGGGGGTCCAGCCATGGAGAAGAGTTTACACACTAGGATAAGATAAGGAACACACCCATTATAAAGAAATCACATTAGGATTCTCTTTTTAAGCTGTTGCTTAAAACACTAGTGCTTAGGAAATCTATTGGAGGCAGAAGCAGTCAAGGGTAGCCTAGGGTTAGTGTTAGGCTTAGGGTTAGGCTTAGGGTATGGCTTAGGGTACGGGTTTGGGGAGGGGTTCGGGTACGGCGTAGGGTATGGGTTAGGGTTAGGGTTAGTGTTAGTGTTAGGGTTAGGGCTCGGTTTAGGGTACGGGTTAGGATTAGGGTACGTGTTAGTGTTAGGGTAGGGGTTAGGGTTAGAGTACGCATTAGGGTTAGGGTAGTTATTAAACCTATCCCACTCTCTACATACCCCTTAGCACGTAAGGCAATATTATTTGGGGGTGCAGCCATGGAGAAGAGTTTAGACACTAGGATAAGATAAGGAACACACCCATTATAAAGAAATCACATTAGGATTCTCTTTTTAAGCTGTTCCTTAAAACACTAGTGCTTAGGAAATCTATTGGAGGCAGAAGCAGTCAAGGGTAGCCTAGGGTTAGGGTTAGGCTTAGGGTTAGGCTTAGGGTACGGCTTAGGGTACGGGTTTGGGGAGGGGTTCGGGTACGGTGTAGGGTATGGGTTAGGGTTAGGGTTAGGGTTAGTGTTAGGGTTAGGGCTCGGTTTAGGGTACGGGTTAGGATTAGGGTACGTGTTAGGGTTAGGGTAGGGGTTAGGGTTAGGGTACGCGTTAGGGTTAGGGTAGTTATTAAACCTATCCCACTCTCTAGATACCCCTTAGCACGTAAAGGAATATTATTTGGGGGTCCAGCCATGGAGAAGAGTTTAGACACTAGGATAAGATAAGGAACACACCCATTATAAAGAAATCACTTTAGAATTCTCTTTTTAAGCTGTTCCTTAAAACACTAGTGCTTAGGAAATCTATTGGAGGCAGAAGCAGTCAAGGGTAGCCTAGGGTTAGGGTTAGGCTTAGGGTTAGGTTTAGGGTACGGCTTGGGGTATGGGTTCAGGGAGGGGTTCGGGTACGGCGTAGGGTATGGGTTAGGGTTAGGGTTAGGGTTAGTGTTAGGGTTAGGGCTCGGTTTAGGTTACGGGTTAGGATTAGGGTACGTGTTAGGGTTAGGGTAGGGGTTAGGGTTAGGTTACGCGTTAGGGCTAGGGTAGTTAGTAAACCTATCCCACTCTCTAGCTCCCCCTTAGCACGTAAAGGAATATTATTTGAGGGTCCAGCCATGGAGAAGAGTTTAGACACTAGGATAAGATAAGGAACACACCCATTATAAAGAAATCACATTAGGATTCTCTTTTTAAGCTGTTTCTTAAAACACTACTGCTTAGGAAATCAATTGGAGGCAGAAGCAGTCAAGGGTAGCCTAGGGTTAGGGTTAGGCTTAGGGTTAGGTTTAGGGTATGGCTTAGGGTACGGGTTCGGGGAGGGGTGCGGGTACGGCGTAGGGTATGGGTTAGGGTTAGGGTTAGTGTTAGTGTTAAGGTTAGGGCTCGGTTTAGGGTACAGGTTAGGATTAGGGTACGTGTTAGGATTAGGGTAGGGGTTAGGGTTAGGGTACGCGTTAGGGTTAGGGTAGTTATTAAACCTATCCCACTCTCTAGATACCCCTTAGCACGTAAGGGAATATTATTTGGGGGTGCAGCCATGGAGAAGAATTTAGACACTAGGATAAGATAAGGAACACACCCATTATAAAGAAATCACATTAGGATTCTCTTTTTAAGCTGTTCCTTAAAACACTAGTGCGTAGGAAATCTATTGGAGGCAGAAGCAGTCAAGGGTAGCCTAGGGTTAGGGTTAGGCTTAGGGTTAGGGTTAGGGTACGGCTTAGGGTAAGGGTTCGGGGAGGGTTTCGGGTACGGCGTAGGGTATGGGTTAGGGTTAGGGTTAGGGTTAGTGTTAGGGTTAGGGCTCGGTTTAGGGTACGGTTAGGATTAGGGTACGTGTTCGGATTAGGGTAGGGGTTAGGGTTAGGGTACGCGTTAGGTTAGGGTTGTTAGTAAACCTAACCCACTCTCTAGATACCCCTTAGCACGTAAAGGAATATTATTTGGGGGTCCAGCCATGGAGAAGAATTTAGACACTAGGATAAGATAAGGAACACACCCATTATAAAGAAATCACATTAGGATTCTCTTTTTAAGCTGTTGCTTAAAACACTAGTGCTTAGGAAATCTATTGGAGGCAGAAGCAGTCAAGGGTAGCCTAGGGTTAGTGTTAGGCTTAGGGTTAGGCTTAGGGTACGGCTTAGGGTACGGGTTTGGGGAGGGGTTCGGGTACGGCGTAGGGTATGGGTTAGGGTTAGGGTTAGTGTTAGTGTTAGGGTTAGGGCTCGGTTTAGGGTACGGGTTAGGATTAGGGTACGTGTTAGTGTTAGGGTAGGGGTTAGGGTTAGAGTACGCATTAGGGTTAGGGTAGTTATTAAACCTATCCCACTCTCTAGATACCCCTTAGCACGTAAGGCAATATTATTTGGGGGTGCAGCCATGGAGAAGAGTTTAGACACTAGGATAAGATAAGGAACACACCCATTATAAAGAAATCACATTAGGATTCTCTTTTTAAGCTGTTCCTTAAAACACTAGTGCTTAGGAAATCTATTGGAGGCAGAAGCAGTCAAGGGTAGCCTAGGGTTAGGGTTAGGCTTAGGGTTAGGTTTAGGGTACGGCTTGGGGAATGGGTTCGGGGTGGGGTTCGTGTACGGCGTAGGGTATGGGTTAGGGTTAGGGTTAGGGTTAGTGATAGGGTTAGGGCTCGGTTTAGGGTATGGGTTAGGATTAGGGTACGAGTTAGGGTTAGGGTAGGGGTTAGGGTTAGGGTACGCGTTAGGGTTAGGGTAGTTATTAAACCTATCCCACTCTCTAGATACCCCTTAGCACGTAAGGGAATATTATTTGGGGGTCCAGCCATGGAGAAGAGTTTAGACACTAGGATAAGATAAGGAACACACCCATTATAAAGAAATCACTTTAGGATTCTCTTTTTAAGCTGTTCCTTAAAACACTAGTGCTTAGGAAATCTATTGGAGGCAGAAGCAGTCAAGGGTAGCCTAGGGTTAGGGTTAGGCTTAGGGTCAGGCTTAGGGTACGGCTTAGGGTACGGGTTCGGGGAGGGGTGCGGGTACGGCGTAGGGTATGGGTTAGGGTTAGGGATAGGGTTAGTGTTAGGGTTAGGGCTCAGTTTAGGGTACGGGTTAGGATTAGGGTACGTGTTAGGGTTAGGGTAGGGGTTAGGGTTAGGGTACGCGTTAGGGTTAGGGTAGTTATTAAACCTATCCCACTCTCTAGATACCCCTTAGCACGTAAAGGAATATTATTTGAGGGTCCAGCCATGGAGAAGAGTTTAGACACTAGGATAAGATAAGGAACACACCCATTATAAAGAAATCACATTAGGATTCTCTTTTTAAGCTGTTCCTTAAAACACTAGTGCTTAGGAAATCTATTGGAGGCAGAAGCAGTCAAGGGTAGCCTAGGGTTAGGGTTAGGCTTAGGGTTAGGGTTAGGGTACGGCTTAGGGTACGGGTTCGGGGAGGGGTTCGGGTACGGCGTAGGGTATGGGTTAGGGTTAGGGTTAGGGTTAGTGTTAGGGTTAGGGCTCGGTTTAGGGTACGGTTAGGATTAGGGTACGTGTTAGGTTTAGGGTAGGGGTTAGGGTTAGGGTATGCGTTAGGGTTAGGGTAGTTAGTAAACCTATCCCACTCTCTAGCTCACCCTTAGCACGTAAAGGAATATTATTTGGGGGTCCAGCCATGGAGAAGAGTTTACACACTAGGATAAGATAAGGAACACACCCATTATAAAGAAATCACATTAGGATTCTCTTTTTAAGCTGTTGCTTAAAACACTAGTGCTTAGGAAATCTATTGGAGGCAGAAGCAGTCAAGGGTAGCCTAGGGTTAGTGTTAGGCTTAGGGTTAGGCTTAGGGTATGGCTTAGGGTACGGGTTTGGGGAGGGGTTCGGGTACGGCGTAGGGTATGGGTTAGGGTTAGGGTTAGTGTTAGTGTTAGGGTTAGGGCTCGGTTTAGGGTACGGGTTAGGATTAGGGTACGTGTTAGTGTTAGGGTAGGGGTTAGGGTTAGAGTACGCATTAGGGTTAGGGTAGTTATTAAACCTATCCCACTCTCTACATACCCCTTAGCACGTAAGGCAATATTATTTGGGGGTGCAGCCATGGAGAAGAGTTTAGACACTAGGATAAGATAAGGAACACACCCATTATAAAGAAATCACATTAGGATTCTCTTTTTAAGCTGTTCCTTAAAACACTAGTGCTTAGGAAATCTATTGGAGGCAGAAGCAGTCAAGGGTAGCCTAGGGTTAGGGTTAGGCTTAGGGTTAGGCTTAGGGTACGGCTTAGGGTACGGGTTTGGGGAGGGGTTCGGGTACGGTGTAGGGTATGGGTTAGGGTTAGGGTTAGGGTTAGTGTTAGGGTTAGGGCTCGGTTTAGGGTACGGGTTAGGATTAGGGTACGTGTTAGGGTTAGGGTAGGGGTTAGGGTTAGGGTACGCGTTAGGGTTAGGGTAGTTATTAAACCTATCCCACTCTCTAGATACCCCTTAGCACGTAAAGGAATATTATTTGGGGGTCCAGCCATGGAGAAGAGTTTAGACACTAGGATAAGATAAGGAACACACCCATTATAAAGAAATCACTTTAGAATTCTCTTTTTAAGCTGTTCCTTAAAACACTAGTGCTTAGGAAATCTATTGGAGGCAGAAGCAGTCAAGGGTAGCCTAGGGTTAGGGTTAGGCTTAGGGTTAGGTTTAGGGTACGGCTTGGGGTATGGGTTCAGGGAGGGGTTCGGGTACGGCGTAGGGTATGGGTTAGGGTTAGGGTTAGGGTTAGTGTTAGGGTTAGGGCTCGGTTTAGGTTACGGGTTAGGATTAGGGTACGTGTTAGGGTTAGGGTAGGGGTTAGGGTTAGGTTACGCGTTAGGGCTAGGGTAGTTAGTAAACCTATCCCACTCTCTAGCTCCCCCTTAGCACGTAAAGGAATATTATTTGAGGGTCCAGCCATGGAGAAGAGTTTAGACACTAGGATAAGATAAGGAACACACCCATTATAAAGAAATCACATTAGGATTCTCTTTTTAAGCTGTTTCTTAAAACACTACTGCTTAGGAAATCAATTGGAGGCAGAAGCAGTCAAGGGTAGCCTAGGGTTAGGGTTAGGCTTAGGGTTAGGTTTAGGGTATGGCTTAGGGTACGGGTTCGGGGAGGGGTGCGGGTACGGCGTAGGGTATGGGTTAGGGTTAGGGTTAGTGTTAGTGTTAAGGTTAGGGCTCGGTTTAGGGTACAGGTTAGGATTAGGGTACGTGTTAGGATTAGGGTAGGGGTTAGGGTTAGGGTACGCGTTAGGGTTAGGGTAGTTATTAAACCTATCCCACTCTCTAGATACCCCTTAGCACGTAAGGGAATATTATTTGGGGGTGCAGCCATGGAGAAGAATTTAGACACTAGGATAAGATAAGGAACACACCCATTATAAAGAAATCACATTAGGATTCTCTTTTTAAGCTGTTCCTTAAAACACTAGTGCGTAGGAAATCTATTGGAGGCAGAAGCAGTCAAGGGTAGCCTAGGGTTAGGGTTAGGCTTAGGGTTAGGGTTAGGGTACGGCTTAGGGTAAGGGTTCGGGGAGGGTTTCGGGTACGGCGTAGGGTATGGGTTAGGGTTAGGGTTAGGGTTAGTGTTAGGGTTAGGGCTCGGTTTAGGGTACGGTTAGGATTAGGGTACGTGTTCGGATTAGGGTAGGGGTTAGGGTTAGGGTACGCGTTAGGTTAGGGTTGTTAGTAAACCTAACCCACTCTCTAGATACCCCTTAGCACGTAAAGGAATATTATTTGGGGGTCCAGCCATGGAGAAGAATTTAGACACTAGGATAAGATAAGGAACACACCCATTATAAAGAAATCACATTAGGATTCTCTTTTTAAGCTGTTGCTTAAAACACTAGTGCTTAGGAAATCTATTGGAGGCAGAAGCAGTCAAGGGTAGCCTAGGGTTAGTGTTAGGCTTAGGGTTAGGCTTAGGGTACGGCTTAGGGTACGGGTTTGGGGAGGGGTTCGGGTACGGCGTAGGGTATGGGTTAGGGTTAGGGTTAGTGTTAGTGTTAGGGTTAGGGCTCGGTTTAGGGTACGGGTTAGGATTAGGGTACGTGTTAGTGTTAGGGTAGGGGTTAGGGTTAGAGTACGCATTAGGGTTAGGGTAGTTATTAAACCTATCCCACTCTCTAGATACCCCTTAGCACGTAAGGCAATATTATTTGGGGGTGCAGCCATGGAGAAGAGTTTAGACACTAGGATAAGATAAGGAACACACCCATTATAAAGAAATCACATTAGGATTCTCTTTTTAAGCTGTTCCTTAAAACACTAGTGCTTAGGAAATCTATTGGAGGCAGAAGCAGTCAAGGGTAGCCTAGGGTTAGGGTTAGGCTTAGGGTTAGGTTTAGGGTACGGCTTGGGGAATGGGTTCGGGGTGGGGTTCGTGTACGGCGTAGGGTATGGGTTAGGGTTAGGGTTAGGGTTAGTGATAGGGTTAGGGCTCGGTTTAGGGTATGGGTTAGGATTAGGGTACGAGTTAGGGTTAGGGTAGGGGTTAGGGTTAGGGTACGCGTTAGGGTTAGGGTAGTTATTAAACCTATCCCACTCTCTAGATACCCCTTAGCACGTAAGGGAATATTATTTGGGGGTCCAGCCATGGAGAAGAGTTTAGACACTAGGATAAGATAAGGAACACACCCATTATAAAGAAATCACTTTAGGATTCTCTTTTTAAGCTGTTCCTTAAAACACTAGTGCTTAGGAAATCTATTGGAGGCAGAAGCAGTCAAGGGTAGCCTAGGGTTAGGGTTAGGCTTAGGGTCAGGCTTAGGGTACGGCTTAGGGTACGGGTTCGGGGAGGGGTGCGGGTACGGCGTAGGGTATGGGTTAGGGTTAGGGATAGGGTTAGTGTTAGGGTTAGGGCTCAGTTTAGGGTACGGGTTAGGATTAGGGTACGTGTTAGGGTTAGGGTAGGGGTTAGGGTTAGGGTACGCGTTAGGGTTAGGGTAGTTATTAAACCTATCCCACTCTCTAGATACCCCTTAGCACGTAAAGGAATATTATTTGAGGGTCCAGCCATGGAGAAGAGTTTAGACACTAGGATAAGATAAGGAACACACCCATTATAAAGAAATCACATTAGGATTCTCTTTTTAAGCTGTTCCTTAAAACACTAGTGCTTAGGAAATCTATTGGAGGCAGAAGCAGTCAAGGGTAGCCTAGGGTTAGGGTTAGGCTTAGGGTTAGGGTTAGGGTACGGCTTAGGGTACGGGTTCGGGGAGGGGTTCGGGTACGGCGTACGGTATGGGTTAGGGTTAGGGTTAGGGTTAGTGTTAGGGTTAGGGCTCGGTTTAGGGTACGGTTAGGATTAGGGTACGTGTTAGGTTTAGGGTAGGGGTTAGGGTTAGGGTACGCGTTAGGGTTAGGGTAGTTAGTAAACCTATCCCACTCTCTAGATACCCCTTAGCACGTAAAGGAATATTATTTGGGGGTCCAGCCATGGAGAAGAGTTTACACACTAGGATAAGATAAGGAACACACCCATTATAAAGAAATCACATTAGGATTCTCTTTTTAAGCTGTTGCTTAAAACACTAGTGCTTAGGAAATCTATTGGAGGCAGAAGCAGTCAAGGGTAGCCTAGGGTTAGTGTTAGGCTTAGGGTTAGGCTTAGGGTATGGCTTAGGGTACGGGTTTGGGGAGGGGTTCGGGTACGGCGTAGGGTATGGGTTAGGGTTAGTGTTAGTGTTAGTGTTAGGGTTAGGGCTCGGTTTAGGGTACGGGTTAGGATTAGGGTACGTGTTAGTGTTAGGGTAGGGGTTAGGGTTAGAGTACGCATTAGGGTTAGGGTAGTTATTAAACCTATCCCACTCTCTACATACCCCTTAGCACGTAAGGCAATATTATTTGGGGGTGCAGCCATGGAGAAGAGTTTAGACACTAGGATAAGATAAGGAACACACCCATTATAAAGAAATCACATTAGGATTCTCTTTTTAAGCTGTTCCTTAAAACACTAGTGCTTAGGAAATCTATTGGAGGCAGAAGCAGTCAAGGGTGGCCTAGGGTTAGGGTTAGGCTTAGGGTTAGCCTTAGGGTACGGCTTAGGGTACGGGTTTGGGGAGGGCTTCGGGTACGGCGTAGGGTATGGGTTAGGGTTAGGGTTAGGGTTAGTGTTAGGGTTAGGGCTCGGTTTAGGGTACGGGTTAGGATTAGGGTACGTGTTAGGGTTAGGGTAGGGGTTAGGGTTAGGGTACGCGTTAGGGTTAGGGTAGTTATTAAACCTATCCCACTCTCTAGATACCCCTTAGCACGTAAAGGAATATTATTTGGGGGTCCAGCCATGGAGAAGAGTTTAGACACTAGGATAAGATAAGGAACACACCCATTATAAAGAAATCACTTTAGAATTCTCTTTTTAAGCTGTTCCTTAAAACACTAGTGCTTAGGAAATCTATTGGAGGCAGAAGCAGTCAAGGGTAGCCTAGGGTTAGGGTTAGGCTTAGGGTTAGGTTTAGGGTACGGCTTGGGGAATGGGTTCAGGGAGGGTTTCGGGTACGGCGTAGGGTATGGGTTAGGGTTAGGGTTAGGGTTAGTGTTAGGGTTAGGGCTCGGTTTAGGGTACGGGTTAGGATTAGGGTACGTGTTAGGGTTAGGGTAGGGGTTAGGGTTAGGTTACGCGTTAGGGCTAGGGTAGTTAGTAAACCTATCCCACTCTCTAGCTCCCCCTTAGCACGTAAAGGAATATTATTTGAGGGTCCAACCATGGAGAAGAGTTTAGACACTAGGATAAGATAAGGAACACACCCATTATAAAGAAATCACATTAGGATTCTCTTTTTAAGCTGTTTATTAAAACACTACTGCTTAGGAAATCAATTGGAGGCAGAAGCAGTCAAGGGTAGCCTAGGGTTAGGGTTAGGCTTAGGGTTAGGTTTAGGGTATGGCTTAGGGTACGGGTTCGGGGAGGGGTGCGGGTAAGGCGTAGGGTATGGGTTAGGGTTAGGGTTAGTGTTAGTGTTAGGGTTAGGGCTCGGTTTAGGGTACAGGTTAGGATTAGGGTACGTGTTAGGGTTAGGGTACGCGTTAGGGTTAGGGTACGCGTTAGGGTTAGGGTAGTTATTAAACCTATCCCACTCTCTAGATACCCCTTAGCACGTAAAGGAATATTATTTGAGGATCCAGCCATGGAGAAGAGTTTAGACACTAGGATAAGATAAGGAACACACCCATTATAAAGAAATCACATTAGGATTCTCTTTTTAAGCTGTTCCTTAAAACACTAGGGCTTAGGAAATCTATTGGAGGCAGAAGCAGTCAAGGGTAGCCTAGGGTTAGGGTTAGGCTTAGGGTTAGGGTTAGGGTACGGCTTAGGGTAAGGGTTCGGGGAGGGTTTCGGGTACGGCGTAGGGTATGGGTTAGGGTTAGGGTTAGGGTTAGTGTTAGGGTTAGGGCTCGGTTTAGGGTACGGTTAGGATTAGGGTACGTGTTAGGTTTAGGGTAGGGGTTAGGGTTAGGGTACGCGTTAGGGTTAGGGTAGTTAGTAAACCTATCCCACTCTCTAGATACCCCTTAGCACGTAAAGGAATATTATTTGGGGGTCCAGCCATGGAGAAGAATTTAGACACTAGGATAAGATAAGGAACACACCCATTATAAAGAAATCACATTAGGATTCTCTTTTTAAGCTGTTGCTTAAAACACTAGTGCTTAGGAAATCTATTGGAGGCAGAAGCAGTCAAGGGTAGCCTAGGGTTAGTGTTAGGCTTAGGGTTAGGCTTAGGGTACGGCTTAGGGTACGGGTTTGGGGAGGGGTTCGGGTACGGCGTAGGGTATGGGTTAGGGTTAGGGTTAGTGTTAGTGTTAGGGTTAGGGCTCGGTTTAGGGTACGGGTTAGGATTAGGGTACGTGTTAGTGTTAGGGTAGGGGTTAGGGTTAGAGTACGCATTAGGGTTAGGGTAGTTATTAAACCTATCCCACTCTCTAGATACCCCTTAGCACGTAAGGCAATATTATTTGGGGGTGCAGCCATGGAGAAGAGTTTAGACACTAGGATAAGATAAGGAACACACCCATTATAAAGAAATCACATTAGGATTCTCTTTTTAAGCTGTTCCTTAAAACAGTAGTGCTTAGGAAATCTATTGGAGGCAGAAGCAGTCAAGGGTAGCCTAGGGTTAGGGTTAGGCTTAGGGTTAGGTTTAGGGTACGGCTTGGGGAATGGGTTCGGGGAGGGGTTCGGGTACGGCGTAGGGTATGGTTTAGGGTTAGGCTTAGGGTTAGTGTTAGGGTTAGGGCTCGGTTTAGGGTACGGGTTAGGATTAGGGTACGTGTTAGGGTTAGGGTAGGGGTTAGGGTTAGGGTACGCGTTAGGGCTAGGGTAGTTAGTAAACCTATCCCACTCTCTAGCTCCCCCTTAGCACGTAAAGGAATATTATTTGGGGGTCCAGCCATGGAGAAGAGTTTAGACACTAGGATAAGATAAGGAACACACCCATTATAAAGAAATCACATTAGGATTCTCTTTTTAAGCTGTTTCTTAAAAAACTACTGCTTAGGAAATCAATTGGAGGCAGAAGCAGTTAAGGGTAGCCTAGGGTTAGGGTTAGGCTTAGGGTTAGGTTTAGGGTATGGCTTAGGGTACGGGTTCGGGGAGGGGTGCGGGTACGGCGTAGGGTATGGGTTAGGGTTAGGGTTAGTGTTAGTGTTAGGGTTAGGGCTCGGTTTAGGGTTCAGGTTAGGATTAGGGTACGTGTTAGGGTTAGGGTAGGGGTTAGGGTTAGGGTACGCGTTAGGGTTAGGGTAGTTATTAAACCTATCCCACTCTCTAGATACCCCTTAGCACGTAAAGGAATATTATTTGGGGGTCCAGCCATGGAGAAGAGTTTAGACACTAGGATAAGATAAGGAACACACCCATTATAAAGAAATCACTTTAGGATTCTCTTTTTAAGCTGTTCCTTAAAACACTAGTGCTTAGGAAATCTATTGGAGGCAGAAGCAGTCAAGGGTAGCCTAGGGTTAGGGTTAGGCTTAGGGTTAGGTTTAGGGTACGGCTTGGGGAATGGGTTCGGGGAGGGGTTCGGGTACGGCGTAGGGTATGGTTTAGGGTTAGGGTTAGGGTTAGTGTTAGGGTTAGGGCTCGGTTTAGGGTACGGGTTAGGATTAGGGTACGTGTTAGGGTTAGGGTAGGGGTTAGGGTTAGGTTACGCGTTAGGGCTAGGGTAGTTAGTAAACCTATCCCACTCTCTAGCTCCCCCTTAGCACGTAAAGGAATATTATTTGGGGGTCCAGCCATGGAGAAGAGTTTAGACACTAGGATAAGATAAGGAACACACCCATTATAAAGAAATCACATTAGGATTCTCTTTTTCAGCTGTTCCTTAAAACACTAGTGCTTAGGAAATCTATTGGAGGCAGAAGCAGTCAAGGGTAGCC
>NW_028122171.1:0-57715 GCF_965194805.1 Balaenoptera borealis | reverse complement strand
CAGTTCAAGTGTAACGGTTTTTACATTCCCTCTATAAGTGATACCTTACGAGATGTGTCCTTTTCTGTGTGACTTATTTCACTTAGAATCGTCGTACCTAAATCCACTCATCATGCTGCTACTAACCTTATGACATTGATTTCATGGCTGAGTGATATTCCATTGTACATAAGGACCACAACTTCTTTATCTATTTTTCTCTTTCCTGGGATATTTAAGATGGAATGAAGTGGAGGTCCTTGTCAACAGAGCAGCCCTAAACTTTTGTGTGCTTGTGTCTTGCTGATTTTTCATTTTCCCAATTTATAACCCCATGAGTGGATGTGCCCTATTCTCTCTATGCTGTGTTTTTTAGATGTTTCAGGACACACCGTACACTTCTCCAGAGTGGCTGTTGGCAATTTACATCCCGCCCATCAGTGTAGCAAGGCTCCCATTTCTCCATGGCCTGTCCTGCATTTCTGGTTTTGACACATTTTTCAGCATGGCCCTTTTGACCGATGGGAAGCGAGAGTTCTTTGTAGCGCTGATTTGTCTTTCCAGGTTGCTTGGTTGGCCAAAAAGGGCGTATGCGTTTTTTCCTGAATATATTCAGGAAAAAACGCATACGCGCTTTTTGGCCAAGGGCATCATTGTCAACGTTTTGCCGCTTTTCATGTGCTTTAAAGGCGATTCGAATCTACCTCCTGAAATCTGTTTCCTGCAATTCTGCCTTGATTTCAAATCCTCTTCTTTGCCTTCCCTCAATATGTTTGTGGACGAGAGTTATCATTTATAACTCTGCAGGTTTGTGAATTGCAGTGCCCTGAAGCTCCATTTTACAACTCGCTTTTTTGGGAGCTGGCCGCAAAAGCGCAGGATGGCTTCAGGCCCTGTTCTAGTTCCGCGGGGCAGGCTGAGCCTGTGGTTAATTCTTCTTCCTGATGGGAAAATAGAGTGACCTGTGCCTGTCCCAACACCAAGAGCTAGTCTCTCATTGGTTCCCCGTCTTCCCGTTCATCCTCAGGAAAAATTGCAACCTGTACGGAACAGGAGGTTAAAGGTGCTGATGCTCCAAGTAGGGAGATTGCTAGTAAAGTGACTGGAATCGCAAACCCGAGCACAAGGAGATGAGAAATGAGGTGCGTTTTAGAAACCTCTCCCCATCACACAGTGTACCATCTTCTGGGTTTCTCATGCATGATTTCGATGTAGGAAGATGCCCTTGAACCTGGAGATTTGGGACCCATGCGATGGGTACCACGCAGTATTACTTTAAAGGGTCTGCATTTGCTCACCCAACCTCACCAAACCTCTCAGCCCCAAGAGTGTCCACCCTTATGTCTCATCCAACTGTGCGTCTAGATATGGTCAATCCAGTTTGCATCACAGCCCCTGAACGAATTGTGTAAGAATTTCTCTCTCTTTCACTGTCTTTGTTTCATGGGTTTTTCAAAGTAATTTATTTTCATAATGGGGTTTAGCTGCTTTTCACTGCTGTGTTTATGCCGCTTTACACCCACTTGACACACTAACAGAGAGATATCAATACATAGGTTTTACGATTATTACTAGTCAGATATATTCTTGTGCGGTGAATAGGGCGTGTTGAGTCCAGTTCTCTGAGCAAGGAGTAGGTCTTGTCTATTACATATTGGGTTTATGGAACGGTATCTGAGCTAGTTTGAAACCCTTTTTTTATGTATCACCCCACCTCACCTTTCCCGTTAAGCAGCCATAGTGTGTTTTCTGCATGTGTGACTCTGTTCTGTTTTGTAATTCAGTTCAAGTGTAACGCTTTTTACATTCCCTCTATAAGTGATACCTTATGAGAAGTGTCTTTTTCTGTGTGACTTATTTCACTTAGAATCGTCGTACCTAAATCCACTCATCATGCTGCTACTAACCTTAGGACATTGATTTCATGGCTGAGTGATATTCCATTGTACATAAGGACCACAACTTCTTTATCCATTTTTCTCTTTCCTTGGATATTTAAGGTGGAATTAAGTGTAGGTTCTTGTCAACAGAGCAGCCCTAAAGTTTGGGGTGCCTGTGTCTTGCTGATTTTTAGTTTTCCCAATTTATACGCCCATGAGTCGATGTGCCCCTTTCTCTCTAGCTGTGTTTTTTAGATGTTTTAGGAAACACCATACCCTTCTCCAGAGTCGTCATTGGCAATTTACACCCCACCCTTCAGTGTAACAAAGCTCCCTTTACTCCCTGGCCTCTCCTGCTTTTCTTGTTTTTACACTTTTGTAGGAAAGCCATTTTGACCGATGGGATGTCAGACTTCTTTGTAGAGCTGAATTGCATATCCGGCTTGCTTGGTTGGCCAAAAAGGGCCTATGGGTTTTTTCCTGAATTCATTCAGAAAAAAACGCATATGCTCTTTTTGGCCAAGTGCATCATTGTCAACGTTTTGACGCTTTTCGTGTGCTTTAGGGGTGATTCGAATCTAACTCCTGAAATCTGTTTCCTGCAATTCTGCCTTGATTTCAAATCCTCTTCGTTGCCTTCCCTCAATATATTTGTGGACGAGAGTTATCATTTATAACTCTGCAGATTTGTTAATTGCAGTGCCCATGAGCTCCATTTTTCAACTCGCTTTTTTGGGAGCTTTCCGCAGAACCGCTTGTTTGCTTCTGGCCCTACTCTGGTTCCCGGTGGCAGGCTAAGCCTTTGCTTAATTCTTCTTCCTGACTGGAAAATAGAGTGACATGTGCCTCTCCGAATATCTAGGGCTTGGCTCTCCTTGTTTCTCCTCCTTCCCCTTCTTCCTTTGGACAAATTCCGATTTCTGTGCAACTGGATGTTGAAGGTGCTGACATCCTCAAGTGGGGAGATTTTAAGGAAAAAGGCTGGAGGGGTGAACCCAACAACCAGGAAATTAGGCGTTTTGGTGCCTTTTCCAAAATCTTCCTGATCCAACCGTGTTCCATCTTCTGGGTGTCACAGGCATGTTTTAGCTGTAGGAAAGGTCCCGTGTATGTAAGGAGAACACAAGGGATTTTTCCAAATTAGTGTCTCCCCGAACTCCAATCTGGGGAATTTTTAAGCTACTGGTACATGTGTGTTCATTAAGGGACTTGGGCCGTAGGCAGAGTCCGAACTTTAGATGATTGAAGTCTTCAGGTTCAGAAACGCTCACCATCGGCCTCCTTTAGTTTCCATTTTATCTGTAGTTGATAGATGATGTCGATATAGATATCTATTGTTTTTCAGATTATTTCCCCTCAGGGGTCATTACAAAATATTGAGTATAGTTCCCTGTGCTATACAGTAGTTCCTTGTTGATGATATATTTTATACATAGCAGTGTGTATATGTTAATCTGAAACTGTTAATTTATCCCTCCTCCCACCTTTCCCCTTTGGTAATAAAAAATATAAGATTTTATACTTCTCAGAAATCTAGGAGCTGAAAGAGAGGTATCATTTTCAATGGAAAATCATTCCAAACAAGGTTGAAACTTCAACCAAGATTATTAGATGTACATCCTTGGAAAGAAATCACTGCATTTCTCTACTCTTGACCTGACAAATAAGACAAACCCCTCCACTGAACTTGCTTATAATAAAGTGATGGAAATATCAAATGGAAGTGTTAGAAACATCTTCTTTTACACGAGCCTTATACACTGCTCTATGTTAATTACAGTTTGGCTCACACATCTGTTCATTGAAGTTACAATGTTCTCAAATTCTGTTACTGATCCTGCAGAGTGGGCCCCAACAAGGGTCTCCCTGCCCAGTGTCATTGGAGCCAACAGATCGAGACTGACTTTGGTTCAGAAGCAAAGGAAAACTTTACATTTTGATCAGAGAATGGAGAGGTGAGAGTGTGTGCTCCCCTGCGGGTTGTGGGCCGGGCTGCTGTGTAGGGATCCTGTCAGCATCAGCGGGAGGGAGGGGGCGGAGCTCTCGAGGGCCAGGTTGGCTGGAGCTCAGGCTCTATGTCGCAGAGTCTGCACGGGGCCCCACGAGCTGAGGTGTCGGCCCAGCCATTTTGCACGAGGAAATCGGGTCTGAAGTGTCGGGTGTGGGACCTCTGCATGTGGAAACCTAGGAGCAAGTGAAATTAGACAAAGCACAAAGGAAAAAATGGTTAGACTTTATTTTATTGCCCAGATTCTATTTTTATCTCCCAGGAATTTTTAATGGGCTTTGCCAGTGACAAAGCCCTCCTCTGCCTTTTGTCCCATTCCTCATTCTTGGGGCGCTGAGGGTGCAGACACGTCTTCTGTAAATGCTTCATGCTGAGTTGGGTGTCCTCATACCCGGGGGGAGGGGCAGGACTTCTCCCCAGCAGCCTCCAGGTGAGGTTGATTGTCCGCAGGCTTCCTCCCTCACTGCTCGTCTGCCTGAGCACCAGCATTGGAAGTTTTATAGATTCTAATGACCTTTAAGGGTCCAGGAAAGAGATGTGCAGAGACGCTGGGGGGGTGGGCGGTTTTACCCTGCTCCACATTGGTTTGGCCCCCTTAGGCTGAACGGTTTCTGCCAGCCTAGATGCTCTGACCAGTAGTCTGTGCTTTCTTCAGTTAGGCCACTGAATTAACGTACAAACAGGACCAGGTGTCAGAGCCCTGCTTGCTCAACTCCCAGACAGTCCAGGGCCGGTGGTGATCCAGGACCATGACGGCCACTCAGTCAACGGCCTTTTGAAGTAGCCAGGAGTACAGCCGGTCTCACTGGCTGCCGTCACCGCGGTGTCTGTAGGCTTTTCTATGGTGGCAGCGTTATTTACGGTTCCCCTGCCAAGTTTATTAGCTCCGCTCTGGGTGCAGTAAGTCCTGTAAGCAATAGTCTGCTCTTTTGGGGCATACTCTTGTTGTTTTCTGAGAGAAGCTCCAGGTCAAGTGATGGTCACACGAGTCGTCATGGGGGCCCATTGCCCCAGGTTGTCTCTCTGGAGGTTGGCGTTGGAGGGCCTCCTCACTCGAGGTCATTGTGCCAAGGAGCAATCCCTGCAACTTCAGGGCATGGTGGGTGGTTAGGATCACCAAGTGGCGTCCTTTTCCCTTAGGAGGGAGCTGGCATTGCGGGCTGTTGATTTCCAGATTTTTAGATACCCCCAGTATCCTGGTCGGATGGGGTGGCTGGCCAATGCCTGGAGGGCATTCTTGCATTGTTCCATTTCAAGTGGTCCCAGTTTTTGCACTAATACTCCAAGGGCGATTCGCCTTGGACCAGGATTGTAAAGGTCAAAGGGTTTAGCTAAATTAGGGAGGTCCAGGGCCAGGGTCTGAATTGACTGCTCTTTCCATTCTTGAAAGGCTGCTTCTGGATTCTATTCAAAAGGATCATCATCTTTTCCTTTCAGTGTTTCATATAGAGGCCCAGCTATTAGACTGTAGTTAGGGATCCAGATGCAGCAAACCCCGGTCTCCCCAGGAACCCCTAAGCTGTCTTCTAGTTTCAGGAAAGGTGAGGCTGCAGATGGCTTCTTCCCTTTCCTGGGGTGGGCTTCTCCGACCTTCTGTGCGAATGAAGCCCAGGAAGGCCACCTTAGTTTGTGATATTTGAGCCTTTTCCTTGGACACCTTCTATCTTTTATTGGCTAGGTAGTTCAGAGGCCTCCTTAGTCGGGCTGGTGATCAGAATGTCATCTGCATATTGAAGGAGGGTTCCCTTCTCCAGAGGTAGATCTTTTAGGTCTTTAGCTAACGTTTCCCCAAAGATGGTGTGGGAATTTTTGAACCCCTGGGGCAGGACGGCCCAGCAGTATTGTTTTTGTTGTAGGTTGAGTCCTGCCACTCACAGCCAAAATTTCTTGTGACTCTGGGACTAATGGAATACAGAAGAAGGCATCATTGAAGTCTAATACAGAATGCCATGTCCTGGTGGATGGTAGAATGACCAGCAGGGTGTAGGAATTAGGAACTACTAGATGTATATCCTCTGTGGCTTCACTGACTGTCCTGGCGTCCTCTACCAGGTCCCCAGCAGCCCACGGGGCTCTTGTGGTCAGGCCCCTCCCAGGATATGGAGCTCACCTGGGCAGGTACGCAGCAGCCCACGGGGCTCTCGTGGGCAGGCCCCTCCCTGGATATGGAGCTCCCGTGGACAGGTACCCCGGCAGGGCTGGGCACACAGGAACCGTGCACGTAGCCCTCATTGCAGAGCACCCCCAGCACCCCTGTCACTCAGAGCTGACACAGAGCACCTCAGAGCAGAGCTTGAACTAACAAACAGCAGCTCCAACAGGTCTGTGACCCTAGGCTTCACTCTGTGCGGCCTCCCTCTGCCTGGTCTTCCAGGGGCTTCCACTGCAGCCGGGGCACCAGGCCTCTGTCTCCACCCACCACCCCTCCTCTCCCTGACTCCTGGGTTCCTCTCATTAGCAGAGGGTCTTCTTGAAGTTGTCTCCCACTCATGGACCAGATAAAATGATTCGAAAACAAGCCAGGGCTGCCGCCCCTTATCTATCCTGACTCTCGGGACCCTACACCTGTTCCTTGGATCTGGCCGGTGCAGCAAGGCCCATTTTCTGCAACTCTGAGCCCCTGAGGGGCGAGGATTGGCTGACCTGGGCAGCCTGACCCGGCCGGCCAGCCCTTCCCAGGTGTGCCTGGGTTGAGGTCAATATAAACACCCCTCCAGGCAGCAAAAGCCTCTGCAGCTGTGCCTGACGCCATATTCTCTGCCCCGTCAGCAGTCTCGGGGTTGGGCTGGTGGGAGGGAGTAGGGCCCACGGCTCTATGAGTGGCCCAGTGAGACTGGGGCTCTGCTGGACTTTCTGCAGGAGTTGCCGGGCTGCCACCTGCTAAAGAAGAGGATGTGTCACCCATACTTGCTGCTGGAATTTCTCCCCGGGCAGAGGTGAGGAAGGAAAAAAGCAGTGGGGGCCGGGACAGGAGGGGTACCTCAGGCAGGGAAATGGAAAGCTTCCAGACGAGCGCCCGGGGCCAGGACCATCCTGGCTGGCCTGCAGGCACCAAGTCGGCCTGCGTGCTGTCGCTGGTGTGACTCCAAGCCCCTTCCTCTAGTTTTTAAAGTCTTTGCACACATTCAGGTGTTTTACCTGGGAAGGGTGGGAAAAGTTCAGCAGCAGCTGGCCTGGGGCTCAGCTCACGTTTACTCAGAGACGCCTCCTCACGGTCCCCCAGCTTTGCAATGAGGACGCTCCTCGTGTGGGGGCTGCTGGCTGCATGGGAGATGATTCCCCACCTGTGACCAACTTCAGAATTGTTTACCCCTGGAGCAAGTGCCCTGATAGGGTTTTCCTCTGTATGACCAGTGGGTTCTGTTTTTTTTTTTTTTTTTTCTTTTTTGGTTCAAGGTAAGTTTTATTCCTCTTTTTGTATTTATGGATATAAGCATGGAAATAATTCATTCATATAAATACGTCTATGGGAAGGGCAGAACTTTTTTTTCTGTTTTATTTTTTTAAGTATTACTTATTTTTTAATTTTTGAATTTATTTTATTCATTTTTTTATACAGCAGGCTCTTATTGGTAACCTATTTTATACATATAAGTGTATATATGTCAATCCCAGGCTCGCAATTCATCCCACCACCACCACCCTGCCACTTTCCCCCCTTGGTGTCCATACATTTGTTCTCTACATCTGTGTCTCTATTTCTGCCTTGCAAACCGGTTCATCTTTACCATTTTTCTAGGTTCCACATGTATGCGTTAATATACGATATTTGTTTTTCTCTTTCTGACTTACTTCACTCTGTATGACAGTCTCTAGATCTATCCACGTCTCTACAAATGACCCAATTTCATTCCTTTTTATGGCTGAGTAATATTCCATTTTATATATGTAGCACATCTTTTCTGTTCGTCTGTCTATGGGCATTTAGGTTGCTTCCATGACCTGGCTATTGTAAATAGTACTGCAATGAATATTGTGGTGAATATGTCTTTTTGAATTATGGTTTTCTCTGGGTATATGGCCAGTAGTGGGATTGCTGGGTCATATGGTAATTCTATTTTTAGTTTTTTAAGGAACCTCCATACTGTTCTCCATCGTGACTGTATCAATTTACATTCCCACAAATAGTGTAAGAGGGTTCCCTTTTCTCCACACCCTCTCCAGCATTTGTTGCTTGTAGATTTTCTGATGATGCCCATTCTAACTCGTGTGAGGCGATACCTCATTGTAGTTTTGGTTTATATTTCTCTAATAATTAGTGATGTTGAGCAGCTTTTCATGTGCTTCTTGGTCATCTGTATGTCTTCTTGGGACAAATGTCTATTTACGTCATCTGCCCATTTTTGGATTGGGTTGTTTGTTTTTTTACTGTTGAGCTGCATGAGCTGTTTATATACATTGGAGATTAATCCTTTGTCCATTGATTCGTTTGCAAATATTTTCTCCCATTGTGAGGGTTGTCTTTTCGTCTTGTTTGTAGTTTCCTTTGCTTTGCAAAAGCTTTTAGGTTTCATTTGCTCCCATATGTTTATTTTTTTTATTCCATTACTCTAGGAGGTGGATCAAAAAAGATCTTGCTGTGATTTATGTCAAAGAGTATTCTTCCTATGTTTTCCTCTAAGAGTTTTATAGTGTCTGGTCTTACATTTCGGTCTCTAATCCATTTTGAGTTTATTTTTTGTGTATGGTGTTAGGGAGTGTTCTAATTTCATTCTTTTACATGTAGCTGTCCATTTTTCCCAGCACCACTTATTGAAGAGACTGTCTTTTCTCCTTTGTATACCCTTGCCTCCTTTGTCATAGATTAGTGGGCCATAGGTGTGTAGGTTTATCTCTGGGCTTTTTTTTTTTCTTTTACATCTTTATTGGAGTATAATTGCTTTACAATTGTGTGTTAGTTTCTGCTGTATAAAAAAGTGAATCAGCTGTGCGTATACATATAACACCATATCCCCTCCCTCTTGCACCTCCCTCTCACTCCCTTATCCCACCCTTTTAGGTGGTCACAAAGCACAGAGCTGATCTCCCTGTGCTATGTGGCTGCTTCCCAGTAGCTATCAATTTTACATTTGGTAGTGTATATATGTCCATACCACTCTCTCACTTTGTCCCAGCTTACCCTTCCCTCTCCCCATGTCCTCAAGTCCTTTCTCTACGTCTGTGTCCTTAATCCTTTCCTGCCCCTAGGTTCTTCATAAACTTTTTTTTTAAGATTCCATATATATGTGTTAGCATACGGTATTTGTTTTTCTCTTTCTGACTTACTTCACTCTGTAGGACAGACTCTAGATCCATCCACCTCACTAAAAGTAACTCAATTTCGTTTCTTTTTATGGCTGAATAATGTTCCATTGTATATTTGTGCCACATCTTCCTTATCCATTTATCTGTTGATGGACACTTAGGTTGCTTCCATGTCCTGGCTATTGTAAATAGAGCTACAGTGAACATTGTGGTACATGACTCTTTTTGAATTATGGTTTTCTCAGGGTAAATGTCCAGGAGTGGGTTTGCTGGGTTGTATGGTAGTTCTATTTTTAGTTTTTAAGGAACCCCCATACCGTTCTCCCTAGTGGCTATATCAATTTACATTCCCACCAACAGTGCAAGAGGGTTCCCTTTGCTCCAATAAATGCCTCTCCAGCATTTATTGTTGGTAGATTTTTTGATGATGGCCATTCTGACTGGTGTGAGGTGATACCTCACTGTAGTTTTGATTTGCATTTCTCTAATGATTAGTGATGTTCAGCATCCTTTCATGTGTTTGTTGGCAACCTGTATATCTTCTTTGGAGAAATGTCTATTTAGGTCTTCTGCCCATTTTTGGATTGGGTTGTTTGGTTTTGTGATATTGAGCTACATGAGCTGCTTTTTGGAGATTAATCCTTTGCCATTTGCTTCATTTGAAAATATTTTCTCCCATTCTGATGGTTGTCTTTTCATCTTGCTTATGTTTTCCTTTGCTGTGCAAAAGAATTTATGTTTCATTCGGTCCCATTTTTTTATTTTTGTTTTTATTTCCATTTCTCTAGGAGGTGGGTCAAAAAGGATCTTGCTGTGATTTATGTCATAGACTGTTCTGCTTATGTTTTCCTCTAAGAGTTTTATAGTGGCTGGTCTTATATTTAGGTCTCTAATCCATTTTGAGTTTATTTTTGCGTATGGTGTTAGGGTGTGTACTAATTTCATTCTTTTACATGTAACTGTCCAGTTTTCCCAGCACCACTTGCTGAAGACACTGTCTTTTCTCCATTGTATACCCTTGCCTCCTTTGTCATAGATTAGTGAACCATAGGTACGTGGGTTTATCTCTGTGCTTTCTATCCTGTTCTATTGACCTATATTTCTGTTCTTGTGTCAGTACCATATTATCTTGATTACTGTAGCTTTGCAATATAGTCTGAAGTCTGGAAGTCTGATTCCTCCAGCTCTTTTTTTTCCCCCCTCAAGACTGCTTTGGCTATCCAGGGTCTTTTGTGTCTCCCTACAAATTTTAAGATTTTTTTTTCTTGTTCTGTAGAAAATGCCAAAGGTATTTTGATCGGGATTGCATTGAATCTGTAGATTGCTTTGGGTAGTATAGTCATTTTCACAATATTGATTCTTCTAATCCGAGAACATGGTATATGTCTCCATCTGTTTATATCATCTTTGATTTCTTTCATCAGTGTCTTATAGTTTTCTGAGTACAGGTCTTTTACTTCCTTAGGTAGGTTTATTCCTAGGTATTTTATTCTTTTTGTTGCAGTGGTAATGGGATTGTTTCCTTAATTTCTCTTTCTGATCTTTCATTGTTAGTGTATAGGAATGCAAGCAATTTCTGTGCATTAATTTTGTATCCTGCAACTTTACCAAATTCATTGATTAGCTCCAGTGGTTTTCTGGTGGCATCTTTAGGATTCTCTATCTGTAATATCATGTCATCTGCAAACAGTGACAATTTTACTTCTTCTTTTCCTTTTTGTATTCCTTTTATTTCTTTTTCTTCTCTGATTGCCATGGCTAGGACTTCCAAAACTATGTTGAATAGCAGTGGTGAGAGTGGACATCCTCGTCTTGTTCCTGATCTTAGAGGAAACGCTTTCAGTTTTTCACCATTGAGAATGTTGTTTGCTGTGGGTTTGTCATATATGGCCTTTATTATGTTGAGGTAGTTTCCCTCTATGCCCACACTCTGCAGAGTTTTTATCGTAAATGAGTGTTGAATTTTCTCAAAATCTTTTCCTTCATCTATTGAGATGATCATATGCTTTTATTCTACAATTTGTTAATATGGTGTATCACATTGATTTGTGTATATTGAAGAATCCTCGCATCCCTGGGATAAACCCCACTTGATCATGGTGTATGATCCTTTTCATGTGTTGTTCGATTCTGTTTGCTAGTATTTTGTTGAGGATTTTTACATCTATATTCATCAGTGATATTGGTCTATAATTTTCTTTCCTTGTAGTATCTCTGTCTGATTTTGGTATCAGGGTGATGGTGGTCTCATAGAATGAGTTTGGGAGTGTTCCTTCCGCTGCAATTGTTTTGAAGAATTTGAGAAGGTTGGGTGTTAGCTCTGCTCTAAATGTTTGATAGAATTCACCTGTGATGCCATCTGGTTCTGGACTTTTGTTTGTTGGAAGATTTTTAATCACAGTTTCAATTTCATTGCTTGTGATAGGTTTGTTCATATTTTCTATTTCTTCCTGGTTCAGTCTTAGAAGGTTATCCCTTTCTAAGAATTTGTCCATTTCTTCCAGATTGTCCATTTTATTGGCCTAGAGTTGCTTGTAGTAGTCTCTTAGGATGCTTTGTATTCCTGTGGTGTCTGTTATAACTTCTGCTTTTTCACTTCTAATTTTGTTGATTTGCGTCCTCTCCCTCTTTTTCTGGAGTCCGGCTAAAGGTTGATCATTTTTGCTTATCTTCTCAAAGAACCAGCTTTTAGTTTTATTGATCTTTGCTTTCGTTTTCTTTGTTTCTATTTCATTTATTTCTGCTCTGATCTTTATGATTTCTTTCCTTCTACTAACTTTGGGTTTTGTTCTTCTTTCTCTAGTTCCTCTAGGTGTAAGGTTAGATTGTTTATTTGAGATTTTTCTTGTTTCTTGAGGTAGGCTTGTATTGCTATAAACTTCCCTCTTAGAACTCCTTTTGCTGCATCCCATAGGTTTTGGATCATCGTGTTTTTGTTGTCATTTGTCTCTAGGTAGTTTTTGATTTCCTCTTTGATTTCTTCAGTGATCGCTTGGTTATTTAGTAACGTGTTGTTTAGCCTCCATGTGTTTGTGTTTTTTACGGTTTTTTCCGTGTAATTGATTTCTAATCTCATAGCATTGTGGTCGGAACAGCTGCTTGATATGATTTCAGTTTTCTTAAATTTACTGAGGCTTTATCTGTGACCCAAGATGTGATCTATCCTGGAGAATGTTCCGTGTGCAGTTGAGAAGAACGTGTAATCTGCTGTTTTTGGATGGAATGTCCTATAAATATCAATTAACTCTATCTGGTCTATTGTGTCATTTAAAGCTTGTGTTTCCTTATTAATTTTCTGTCTGGCTGATCTCCACTGGTGTAAGTGAGCTGTTAAAGTCCCCCGCTATTATTGTGTTACTGTCGATTTCCTCTTTTATAGCTGTTAGCAGTTGCCTTATACATTGAGCTGCTCCTATTTTGGGTACATATATATTTATAATTGTTATATCTTCTTCTTGGATTGATCCCCTGACCATTATGTAGTGCCTTTCCTTGTCTCTTGTAACATTCTTTATTTTAAAGTCTATTTTATCTGATATGAGTATTGCTACTCCAGCTTTCTTTTGATTTTCATTTGCATAGAATATATTTTTCCATCGCCTCACTTTGAGTCTGTATGTGTCCCTAGGTCTGAAATGGATCTCTTGTAGACAGCATATATATGGGTCTTGTTTTTGTATCCATTCAGCGAGCCTGTGTCTTTTGGTTGGAACATGTAGTGCATTCACGTTTAAGGTAATTATCGATATGTATGTTCCTACTACTATTTTCTTAATTGTTATGGGTTTGTCTTGGTGGGTCCTTTTCTTCTCTTGTGTTTCCCACTTAGAGAAGTTCCTTTAGCATTTGGTGTAGAGCTGGTTTCATGGTGCTGAATTCTCTTAGCTTTTGCTTGTCTGTAAGGCTTTTGATTTCTCCATCAAATCTGAATGAGCTCTTTGCAGGGTGGAGTACTCTTGGTTGTAGGTTCTTCCCTTTCATCACTTTAAATTTATCATGCCACTTCCTTCTGGCTTGTAGATTTTCTGCTGAGAAATCAGTTGTTATCCTTATGGGAGTTCCCTTGTATGTTATTTGTCATTTTTCCCTTGCTGCTTTCAATCATTTTTCTTTGTCGTTAATTTTTGTCAATTTGATTACTATGTGTCTTGTCATTTTTCTCCTTTGGTTTATCCTGCCTGGGACACTCTGTGCTTCTGGACTTGGGTGGCTATTTCTTTTCCCATGCTAGGGAAGTTTTTGACCATTATCTCTTTAAATATATTCTCGGGTCCTTTCTCTCTCTCTTCTCCTTCTGGGACCCCTATAATGCGAATGTTGTTGCGTTTAATGTTGTCCCAGAGGACTCTTGGGGTGTCTTCGTTTATTTTCATTCTTTTTCTTTATTCTGTTCCATGGCAGTGATTTCCACCTTTCTGTCTTCCAGGTCACTTATCCGTTCTTCTGCCACAGTTATTCTGCTACTGATTCCTTCTAGTGTATTTTTCATTTCAGTTATTCCATTGTTCACCTCTGTTTGTTTGTTCTTTAATTCTTCTAGGTGTTTGTTCCTTAATTCTTCTAGGTCTTTGTTAAACATTTCTTGCATCTTCTCGATCTTTGCCTCCTTTCTTTTTCCAAGGTCTTGGCTCAACTTCACTATCATTATTCTGAATTTTTTTTCTGGAAGGTTCCCTATCTCCACCTCATTTCGTTTTTTTTTCTGGGGTTTTATCTTGTTCCTTGATCTGGTATAAAGTCCTCTGCCTTTTCATTTTGTCTATCTTTCTGTGAATGTGGTTTTCCTTCCACAGGCTGCAGAATTGTAGTTCTTCTTGCTTCTGCTGTCTGCTCTCCGGTGGATGAGTCTATCTTAGAGGCTTGTGCAAGCTTCCTGATGGGAAGGACTGGTGGTGGGTAGAGCTGGGTGTTGCTTTGGTGGGCAGAGCTTTAATCCGCTTGTCTACGGATTAAATAAAACTTTAATAAAAAGTTTAATCCGCTTGTCTGCTGATGCATGGGGCTGGGTTCCCTCCCTGTTGGTTGTTTGGCCTGAGGCGACCCAGCCCTGGAGCCTACCTTGCTCTTGGTGGGGCTAATGGCGGACTCTGGGAGGGCTCACACCAAGGAGTATTTCCCAGAACTTCTGCTGCCAGTGTCGTTGTCCTCACGGTGAGCCACAGCCACAGCCACCACCTGCCTCTGCAGGAGACCCTCTAAAAGTAGCGGGTAGTTCTGGTCATTCTCCTACAGGGTCACTGTTCCTTCCCCTGGGTCCTGATGTGCACACTACTTTGTGTGTGCCCTCCAAGAGTGGAGTATCTGAGTGGAGTTGAGACTCTGAGACTCTGTGTGGAGTTGCACAGACTCTGGGTCCTGTGAAGCTTCGATGTTTTGTGATTCTAGAAATCCTATAGGAGACGGTCCACAGCAGGTGACGCTAATGTTGTCAGTAGAGGTGTTGAAGCCAAAGATCTGCAGTTCCAACTAGAGGTGCCGATGTACATACAGGACAAAATCATCTCGTGTGAATGTAGTTCAGGCATGTTTAAGATGAATGCAGTCATGTTAATGTCTACCATATTCTATCTTGAGCCTCTCCTCAGGGACCCCCTCCTCAGTTCCTGAGGCTCCTGTAAGTCATGTACAGGGGACTGGAGAGTGGGCTCTGTCCAGTCTGAGCCCTGAGTTACCCTGTGTGTATCTTAGGATACTTTGTATTTCTGTGGTGTCCGTTGTAACATCATCTCTTTCATTTCAGATTTATTTGGGCCCTCTCTTTTTAAAAAAACATACTACTGTTGTCTTTTATTCTTTACAGAAGTTTAATAAGTGTTTGATCTACTATCCTTACCCTATGTATACTTTTTGCAGTGAGATTTTTTACTTTTCTTTGTTTCCTTGTTACTATCAATAATTAGTGAGACTTCTTTTAAGCTACCTTCAACATTGCTTATAAAGCTGCTTTATTAGTGATGACAGAGCCTTAATGGAAGTCATGTTCTGGTTGTAAATTAGAATGCAATGTGCCAGCAAATAGCCCCTTAAGTTTATGTCTCATTACTTCTTGTTCTTTTTTTAATTTAATTTTTATTTTTTGTCAGAGCAAATTTAATTAAAATGTTTTGTTTCTTCTAGGTGTGAAAGATGTGGTTCTTTTAAACATATACATATATCTATTCTTCTTTGGATCATTTTCCCATGTAGGTTATGACACGATGTTGAGTAGTCTTGTCTTGGTATTACGTAGGTCTTTGGTGATTACATATTTCACATGTTTTTCTATATCTATCTTAACCCCAATATCCTAATGTATCCAATCCTCACACCTTTCCATTTGGTGAACCATAAGTTTGTTTAATGAATCTGTGATTGCATTTCTCTGTGGAAATATCTTCATTGGTATCAATTTTTAGCTAAGACCTATAAGTGATATTATAGGATATGTGTCTTTTGCTTTCTGACTTAGTACAATTTGCCTGATTACCTCAAGAATCATACATGGTGCTGCAAATGGCATTGTTTCATTTTTTTCCCTGGCTAATATTCCATCTGTACGTGTACCAGTTCTTCTTTGGCCACGCACCTCTTGATGGACTTTCTGGTTGCCTCCATGTCTTGGCTATTGTAATACTGCTGCAATGCACATTTGCTTGCCTGTGTCTTTCCAGTTATATCTTCTTATGTTATAGGCCAAGGAGTGGGCTTGCTGTATCATATGGTAGCTCAGTGTGTATGTTTTAAAGGCACCACCATTCAGTTCTCATTAGTGGCTCTTTCCAGGTTACGTCCCACTTAAAATTGAGGGTATGCATTTCTCCAAAACACCTTCAATATTTATTGTTTGTAGTTTTCTTGCTGATGGTTATTCTAACAGGTGCGAGCTGATACCTATCTGTGGTTGAATTTGCATGTGTCCCATAATCTGTTGAAATTGAGCTTTAAAGCATGCCCTTTTTATTTATCAAACTGTGATTACAGCTTAGTTCTTCAAAGTGTTTTCTTAAAGTAAGTGTCACATTTTGAAAATTTTTGGCCATTACCTCCCTCAAGACATTTTGAGGGCACGTTTCATTTACAGCCCTGAAGTACTTGTTCATATGAAGTGACCATTAGCACAGGTTTTAAAGCTGCTTTTGCAGGTAACGGCCAGAGGGTGGCAGCCTTTCTACGTTCCCAATCTGGTAAATAGGGAAAGAGACCTTCAGCCCCAAGAGTGTCCAGCTTTATTTCTCATCCAGCTGTGGGTCTAGATATGGTCACACCAGGTTGCATCACAGCCCCGGAACGAATTATGTAAAAATTTCTCCCTCTATCACTGTCTTTGTTTTTTGGGATTTTAAAGTAATTTATTTTTATAATGGGGTTTACCTGATTTTCACTGCTGTGTTTATGCCCCTTTACACCCACTTGATTCACTTACAGAGAGAAATCAATACATAGGTTTTAAGATTTTTACTAGTCAGATATATTCTTGTTCGTTGAATAGGGGGTGTTGCATCCACTTCACTGAGCAAGGAGTAGGTCTTGTCTATTACATATTGGGTTTATGGATCGGTATTTGAGCTAATATGAAACCCTTGTTTTATGCATCACCCCACCTCACCTTTCCCGTTAAGCAGCCATAGTGTGTTTGCTGCATGTGTGACTCTGTTCTGTTTTGTAATTCAGTTCAAGTGTAACGGTTTTTACATTCCCTCTACAAGTGATATCTTATGATAAGTGTCTTTTTCTGTGTGACTTATTTCACTTAGAATCGTCGAACATAAATCCACTCATCATGCGGCTAATAGCCTTATGACATTGATTTCATGGCTGAGTGATATTCCATTCTACATAAGGACCACAACATCGTTATCCATTTTCCTATTTCCTGGGATATTTAAGGTGTAATGAAGAGGAGGTTCTTGTCAACAGAGCAGCCCTAAACTTTGGTGTGCCTGTGTCTTGCTGATTTTTAGTTTTCCCAAATTATACGCCCATGAGTGGAAATGCCCTATGCTCTCTAAGCTGTGTTTTTTAGATGTTTCAGGACACACCGTACACTTCTCCAGAGTGGCTGTTGGCAATTTACATCCCGCCCATCAGTGTAGCAAGGCTCCCATTTCTCCATGGCCTGTCCTGCATTTCTGGTTTTGACACTTTTTTCAGCATGGCCCTTTTGACCGATGGGAAGCGAGACTTCTTTGTAGCGCTGATTTGCCTTTCCAGGTTGCTTGGTTGGCCAAAAAGGGCGTATGCGTTTTTTCCTGAATATATTCAGGAAAAAACGCATACGCCCTTTTTGGCCAAGGGTATCATTGTCAACGTTTTGCCGCTTTTCATTTGCTTTAAAGGCGATTCGAATCTAACTCCTTAAGTCTGTTTCTGCAATTCTGCCTTGCTTTCAAATCCTCTTCGTTGCCTTCCCTCAATACATTTGTGGACGAGAGTTATCATTGATAACTCTGCAGGTTTGTGAATTGCAGTGCCCCTGAGATCCATTTTTCAACTCGCTTTTTTGGGAGTTGGCCGCAAAAGCGCAGGATTGCTTCAGGCCCTGTTCTACTTCCGGGGGGCAGGCTGAGCCTGTGGTTAATTCTTCTTTCTGAAGGGAAAATAGAGTGACCTGTGCTTGTCCCAACACCTAGATCTAGTCTCTCATTGGTTCCCCCTCTTCCCGTTCATCCTCAGTACAAATTGCAACCTGTACGGAACAGGAGGTTAAAGGTGCTGATGCTCCAAGTAGGGAGATTGCTAGGAAAGTGGCTGGAATGGGGAACCCGAGCACAAGGAGATGATAAATGAGGTGCATTTTAGAAACCTTTCCCGATCACATGGTGTACCATCTTCTGGGTTTCTCATGCATGTTTTTGATGTAGGAAGATGCCCTTGAACCTGGAGATTTGGGACCCATGGGATGGGTGTCACGCAGTATTACTTTAAAGGGTCTGCGTTGGCTCATCCAACCTCACCAAAGCTCTCAGCCGCAAGAGTGTCCACCCTTATGTCTCACCCAGCTGTGGGTCTAGATATGGTCGATCCAGGTTGCATCACAGCCCCTGAACGAATTGTGTAAGAATTTCTCTCTCTTTCACTGTCTTTGTATCATGGGTTTTTAAAAGTAATTTATTTTTATAATGGGGTTTAGCTGCTTTTCACTACTGTGTTTATGCCGCTTTACACCCACTTGACACACTAACAGAGAGATATCAATACATAGGTTTTATGATTACTACTAATCAAATATATTCTTTTGTGGTGAATAGGGTGTGTTGAGTCCTGTTCTCTGAGCAAGGAGTAGTTCTTGTCTATTACGTATTGGGTTTATGGAACGGTATCTCAGATAATTTGAAACCCTTGTTTTATGCATCACCCCACCTCACCTTTCCCGTTAACCAGCCATAGTGTGTTTTCTAAACGTGTGACTCTGTTCTGCTTTGTAATTCAGTTCAAGTGTAGTGGTTTTTACATTCCCTCTATAAGTGATAGCTTATGATAAGTGTCTTTTTCTGTGTGACTTATTTCACTTAGAATCGTCGTACCTAAATCCACTCATCATGCTGCTACTAGCCTTATGACATTGATTTCATGGCTGAGTGTTATTCCATTGTACATAAGGACCACCACTTCTTTATCCATTTTTCTCTTTTCTGGGATATTTCAGGTGTCATGAAGTGGAGGTTCTTGTCAACACAGCAGCCCTAAATTTTGGGGTGCCTGTGTCTTCCTGATTTTTAATTTTCCAGATTTATACGCCCATGAGTGGAAGTGCCCTATGTTCTCTAAGCTTCATTTTTTCAATGTTTCAGAACACACCGTACACTTCTCCAGAGTGGCTGTTGGCAATTTACATCCCGCCCATCAGCATAGCAAGGCTCCCATTTCTCCATGGCCTGTCTTGCATTTCTGGTTTTAACACTTTTTTCAGCATGGTCCGTTTGACCGATGGGAAGCGAGACTTCTCTGTAGCGCTGATTTGCATTTCCAGGTTGCTTGGTTGGCCAAAAAGGGCGTATGCGTTTTTTCCTGAATATATTCAGGAAAAAACGCATACGCCCTTTTTGGCCAAAGGCATCATTGTCGACGTTTTGCCGGTTTTCATGTGCTTTAAAAGCGATTCGTATCTACCTCCTGATATCTGTTTCCTGCAATTCTGCCTTGATTTCAAATCCTCTTCGTTGCCTTCCCTCAATATATTTGTGGACGAGAGTTATCATTTATAACTCTGCAGGTTGTGAATTGCAGTGCCCCTGAGCTCCATTTTTCAACTCGCTTTTTTGGGAGCTGGCCGCAAAAGCGCAGGAAGGTTTCAGGCCCTGTTCTTGTTCCGGGGCGCAGGCTGAGCCTGTGGTTAATTCTTCTTCCTGATGGGAAAATAGAGTGACCTGTGCCTGTCCCAACAACAAGAGCTAGTCTCTCATTGGTTCCACGTCTTCCCGTTCATCCTCAGGACAAATTGCAACCTGTACGAAACAGGAGGTTAAAGGTGCTGATGCTCCAAGTAGGGAGATTGCTAGTAAAGCGGCTGGAATGGCGAACCCGGGCACAAGGAGATGAGAAATGAGGTGCGTTTTAGAAACCTTTCCCCATCACATGGTGTACCATCTTCTGGGTTTCTCATGCATGTTTTCGATGTAGGAAGATGCCCTTGAACCTGGAGATTTGGGACCCATGCGATGGGTACCACGCAGTATTACTTTAAAGGGTCTGCCTTTGCTCACCCAACCTCACCAAACCTCTCAGCCCCAAGAATGTCCACCCTTATGTCTCATCCAGCTGTGGGTTTGGTATGGTCAATCCAGGTTGCATCACAGCCCCTGAACGCATTGTGTAAGAATTTCTCTCTCTTTCACTGTCTTTGTTTCATGGGTTTTTAAAAGTAATTTATTATTATAATGAGGTTTAGCTCCTTTTCACTGCTGTGTTTATGCCGCTTTACACCCACTTGACACACTAACAGAGAGATATCAATACATAGGTTTTAAGATTATTACTAGTCAGATATATTCTTGTGTGGTGAATAGGGCGTGTTGAGTCCAGTTCTCTGAGCAAGGAGTAGGTCTTGTCTATTACATATTGGGTTTATGGAATGGTATCTGAGCTAATTTGAAACCCTTGTTTTATGTATCACCCCACCTCACCTTTCCCGTTAAGCAGCCATAGTGTGTTTTCTGCATGTGTGACTCGGTTCTGTTTGTAATTCACTTCAAGTGTAACGGTGTTTACATTCCCTCTATAAGTGATACCTTATGAGAAGTGTCCTTTACTTTGTGACTTATTTCACTTAGAATCGTCGTACCTAAATCCACTCATCCTGCTGCTACTAACCTTATGACATTGATTTCATGGTTGAGTGTTATTCCATTGTACATAAGGACCACCACTTCTTTATCCATTTTTCTCTTTCCTGGGATATTTCAGGTGTCATGAAGTGGAGGTTCTTGTCAACACAGCAGCCCTAAACTTTGGGGTGCCTGTGTCTTCCTGATTTTTAATTTTCCCAATTTATACGCCCATGAGTGGAAGTGCCCTATGTTCTCTAAGCTGTATTTTTTCGATGTTTCAGAACACACCGTACACTTCTCCAGAGTGGCTGTTGGCAATTTACATCCCGCCCATCAGCATAGCAAGGCTCCCATTTCTCCATGGCCTGTCTTGCATTTCTGGTTTTGACACTTTTTTCAGCATGGACCTTTTGACCGATCGGAAGCTAGACTTCTTTGTAGCGCTGATTTGCCTTTCCAGGTTGCTTGGTTGGCCAAAAAGGGCGTATGCGTTTTTTCTTGAATATATTCAGGAAAAAACGCATACGCCCTTTTTGGCCAAGGGCATCATTGTCAACGTTTTGCCGCTTTTCATGTACTTTAAAGGCGATTCGAATATACCACCTGAAATCTGTTTCCTGCAATTCTGCCTTGACTTCAAATCCTCTTCTTTGCCTTCCCTCAATATATTTGTGGACGAGAGTTATCATTTATAACTCTGCAGGTTTGTGAATTGCAGTGCCCTGAACCTCCATTTTACAACTCGCTTTTTTGGGAGCTGGCCGCAAAAGCGCAGGATGGCTTCAGGCCCTGTTCTGGTTCCGGGGGGCAGGATGAGCCTGTGGTTAATTCTTCTTCCTCATGGGAAAATAGAGTGACCTGTGCCTGTCCCAACACCAAGAGCTAGTCTCTCGTTGGTTCCACGTCTTCCCGTTCATCCTCAGAACAAATTGCAACCTGTACGGAACAGGAGGTTAAAGGTGCTGATACTCCAAGTAGGGAGCTTGCTAGTAAAGCGGCTGGAATGGCGAACCCGGGCACACGGAGATGAGAAATGAGGTGCGTTTTAGAAACCTTTCCCCATCACACGGTGTACCATCTTCTGGGTTTCTCATGCATGTTTTCGATGTAGGAAGATGCCCTTGAACCTGGAGATTTGGGACCCATGCGATGGGTACCACGCAGTATTACTTTAAAGGGTCTGCGTTTGCTCACCCAACCTCACCAAACCTCTCAGCCCCAAGAGTGTCCACCCTTATGTCTCATCCAGCTGTGCGTCTAGATATGGTCAATCCAGGTTGCATCACAGCCCCTGAACGCATTGTGTAAGAATTTCTCTCTCTTTCACTGTCTTTGTTTCATGGGTTTTTTAAAGTAATTTATTTTTATAATGAGAGTTAGCTGCTTTTCACTGCTGTGTTTATGCCGCTTTATACCCACTTGACACACTAACAGAGAGATATCAATACATAGGTTTTACGATTATTATTAGTCAGATATATTCTTGTGCGGTGAATAGGGCGTGTTGAGTCCAGTTCTCTGAGCAAGGAGTAGGTCTTGTCTATTACATATTGGGTTTATGGAACGGTATCTGAGCTAATTTGATACCCTTGTTTTATGTATCACCCCACCTCACCTTTCCCGTTAAGCAGCCATAGTGTGTTTTCTGCATGTGTGTCTCTGTTCTGTTTTGTAATTCAGTTCAAGTGTAACGGTTTTTACATTCCCTCTAAAAGTGATACCTTATGAGAAATGTCCTTTTCTGTGTGACTTATTTCACTTAGAATCGTCGTACCTAAATCCACTCATCCTGCTGCTACTAACCTTATGACATTGATTTCATGGCTGAGTGATATTCCATTGTACATAAGGACCACAACTTCTTTATCCATTTTTCTCTTTCCTGGGATATTTAAGGTGGAATGAAGTGGAGGTCCTGGTCAACAGAGCAACCCTAAACTTTGGGGTGCTTGTGTCTTGCTGATTTTTCATTTTCCCAATTTATACCCCCATGAGTGGAAGTGCCCTATGCTCTCTAAGCTGTGTTTTTCAGATGTTTCAGGACTCACCGTACACTTCTCCAGAGTGGCTGTTGGCAATTTACATCCCGCCCATCAGTGTAGCAAGGCTCCCATTTCTCCATGGCCAGTCCTGCATTTCTGGTTTTGACACTTTTTTCAGCATGGCCCTTTTGACCGATGGGAAGCGAGATATCTTTGTAGCACTGATTTGCCTTTTCAGGTTGCTTGGTTGGCCAAAAAGGGCGTATGCGTTTTTTCCTGAATATATTCAGGAAAAAACGCATACGCCCTTTTTGGCCAAGGGCATCATTGTCAACGTTTTGCCGCTTTTCATGTGCTTTAAAGGCGATTCGAATCTACCTCCTGAAATCTGTTTCCTGCAATTCTGCCTTGATTTCAAATCCTCTTCTTTGCCTTCCCTCAATACATTTGTGGACGAGAGTTATCATTTATAACTCTGCAGGTTTGTGAATTGCAGTGCCCTGAAGCTCCATTTTACAACTCGCTTTTTTGGGAGCTGGCCGCAAAATCGCAGAATGGCTTCAGGCAATATTCTGTTTCCGGGGGGCAGGCTGAGCCTGTGGTTAATTCTTCTTCCTGATGGGAAAATAGAGTGACCTGTGCCTGTCCCAACACCAAGAGCTAGTCTCTCATTGGTTCCACGTCTTCCCGTTTATCCTCAGGACAAATTGCAAGCTGTATGGAACAGGAGGTTAAAGGTGCTGATTCTCCATGGAGGGAGATTGCTACTAAAGCAGCTGGAATGGCGAACCCGAGCACAAGGAGAGGAGAAATGAGGTGCGTTTTAGAAACCTTTCCCGATCACACAGTGTACCACCTTCTGGGTTTCTCATGCATGTTTTCGATGTAGGAAGATGCCCTTGAACCTGGAGATTTGGAACCCATGGGATGGGTAACAGGCAGTATTACTTTAAAGGCTCTGCGTTTGCTCCCCCAACCTCACCAAGCCTCTCAGCCCCGAGAGTGTCCACCCTTATGTCTCATCCAGCTGTGGGTCTTCATATGGTCAATCCAGGTGGCATCACAGCCCCTGAACGAATTTTGTAAGAATTTCTCTCTTTCACTGTCTTTGTTTCACGGGTTTTTAAAAGTAATTTATTTTTATAATGGGGTTTAGCTGCTTTTCACGGCTGTGTTTATGCCGCTTTACACCCACTTGACTCACTTCCAGAGAGATATCAATACACAGGTTTTACGATTCTTACTAGTCATATATGTTCTTGAGCGGTGAATAGGGGGTGTTGAGTCCAGTTCACTGAGCAAGGAGTAGGTCTTGTCTATTACATATTGGATTTATGGAACGTTATCTGAGCTAATTTGAAATCCTTGTTTTATGCATCACCCCACCTCACCTTTCCCGTTAAGCAACCATAGTGTGTTTTCTTAATGTGTGAATCTGTTCTGTTTTGTAATTCCGTTCAAATGTAGCAGTTTTTACATTCCCTCTGTTAGTGATATCTTATGATAAGTGTCTTTTTCTGTGTGACTTATTTCACTTAGAATAGTCCTACCTAAATCCACTCATCATGCTGCTACCAGCCTTATAATATTTATCTCACGCCCGAGTGATATACAATTGTACATATGGACCACAACTTCTTTATCCATTTTTCTCTTTCCTTGGATATTTAAGGTGGAATTAAGTGGAGGTTTTTGTCTACAGAGCAGCCCTAATGTTTGGGGTGCCTGTGTCTTGCTGATTTTTAGTTTTCCCAATTTATACGCCCATGAGTGGATGTGCCCCTTTCTCTCTAGCTGTGTTTTTTAGATGTTTTAGGAAACACCATACCCTTCTCCAGAGTCATCATTGGCAATTTATACCCCACCCATCAGTGTAACAAGGCTCCCTTTCCTCCCTGGCCTCTCCTGCATTTCTTGTTTTTACACTTTTTTAGCAAGGCCATTTTGACCGATGGGAAGTCAGATTTCTTTCTAGTGCTGAATTGCATTTCCGGCTTGCTTGTTTGGCCACAAAGGGCCTATGGGTTTTTTCGTGAATTCATTCAGAAAAAAACGCATATGCTCTTTTTGGCCAAGTGCATCATTGTCGACGTTTTGCCGCTTTTCATGTGCTTTAGGGGTGATTCGAATCTAACTCCTGAAATCTGTTTCCTGCAATTCTGCCTTGATTTCAAATCCTCTTCGTTGCCTTCCCTCAATATATTTGTGGACGAGAGTTATCATTTATAACTCTGCAGATTTGTGAATTGCAGTGCCCCTGAGCTCCATTTTTCAACTCGCTTTTTTGGGAGCTTTCCGCAGAAACTCTCATTTGCTTCTGGCCCTACTCTGGTTCCCGGTGGCAGGCTAAGCCTTTTCTTAATTCTTCTTCCTGACTGGAAAGTAGAGTGACATGTGCCTCTCCGAACATCTAGGGCTTGGCTCTCCTTGTTTCTCCTCCTTCCCCTTCTTCCTTTGGACAAATTCCAATTTCTGTGCAACTGGATGTTGAAGGTGCTGACATCCTCAAGTGGGGAGATTTTAAGGAAAAAGGCTGGAGAGGTGAACCCAACAACCAGGAAATTAGGAGTTTTGGTGCCTTTTCCAAAATCTTCCTGATCCAACCGTGTTCCATCTTCTGGGTGTCACAGGCATGTTTTAGCTGTAGGAAAGGTCCCGTGTATGTAAGGAGAACACAAGGGATTTTTCCAAATCAGTGTCTCCCCGAACTCCAATCTGGGGAATTTTTAAGCTACTGGTACATGTGTGTTCATTAAGGGACTTGGGCCGTGGGCAGAGTCCGAACTTTAGATGATTGAAGTCTTCAGGTTCAGAAACGCTCACCATCGGCCTCCTTTAGTTTCCATTTTATCTGTAGTTGATAGATGATGTCGATATAGATATCTATTGTTTTTCAGATTATTTCCCCTCAGGGGTCATTACAAAATATTGAGTATAGTTCCCTGTGCTATACAGTAGTTCCTTGTTGATGATATATTTTATACATAGCAGTGTGTATATGTTAATCTGAAACTGTTAATTTATCCCTCCTACCACTTTTCCCCTTTGGTAATAAAAAATATAAGATTTTATACTTCTCAGAAATCTAGGAGCTGAAAGAGAGGTATCATTTTCAATGGAAAATCATTCCAAACAAGGTTGAAACTTCAACCAAGATTATTAGATGTACATCCTTGGAAAGAAATCACTGCATTTCTCTACTGTTGACCTGACAAATAAGACAAACCCCTCCACTGAACTTGCTTATAATAAAGTGATGGAAATATCAAATGGAAGTGTTAGAAACATCTTATTTTACACGAGCCTTATACACTGCTCTATGTTAATTACAGTTTGGCTCACACATCTGTTCATTGAAGTTACAATGTTCTCAAATTCTGTTACTGATCCTGCAGAGTGGGCCCCAACAAGGGTCTCCCTGCCCAGTGTCATTGGAGCCAACAGATCGAGACTGACTTTGGTTCAGAAGCAAAGGAAAACTTTATATTTTGATCAGAGAATGGAGAGGTGAGAGTGTGTGCTCCCCTGCGGGTTGTGGGCCGGGCTGCTGTGTAGGGATCCTGTCAGCATCAGCGGGAGGGAGGGGGCGGAGCTCTCGAGGGCTGGGTTACCTGGAGCTCAGGCTCTATGTCGCAGAGTCTGCACGGGGCCCCACGAGCTGAGGTGTCGGCCCAGCCATTTTGCACGAGGAAATCGGGTCTGAAGTGTCGGGTGTGGGACCTCTGCATGTGGAAACCTAGGAGCAAGTGAAATTAGACAAAGCACAAAGGAAAAAATGGTTAGACTTTATTTTATTGCCCAGATTCTATTTTTATCTCCCAGGAATTTTTAATGGGCTTTGCCAGTGACAAAGCCCTCCTCTGCCTTTTGTCCCATTCCTCATTCTTGGGGCGCTGAGGGTGCAGACACGTCTTCTGTAAATGCTTCATGCTGAGTTGGGTGTCCTCATACCCGGGGGGAGGGGCAGGACTTCTCCCCAGCAGCCTCCAGGTGAGGTTGATTGTCCGCAGGCCTCCTCCCTCACTGCTCGTCTGCCTGAGCACCAGCATTGGAAGTTTTATAGATTCTAATGACCTTTAAGGGTCCAGGAAAGAGATGTGCAGAGACGCTGGGGGGGTGGGCGGTTTTACCCTGCTCCACATTGGTTCGGCCCCCTTAGGCTGATGGTTTCTGCCAGCCTAGATGCTCTGACCAGTAGTCTGTGCTTTCTTTAGTTAGGCCACTGAATTAACGTACAAACAGCACCAGGTGTCAGAGCCCTGCTTGCTCAACTCCCAGACAGTCCAGGGCCGGTGGTGATCCAGGACCATGACGGCCACTCAGTCAACGGCCTTTTGAAGTAGCCAGGAGTACAGCCGGTCTCATTGGCCGCCGTCACTGCGGTGTCTGTAGGCTTTTCTATGGTGGCAGCGTTATTTACGGTTCCCCTGCCAAGTTTATTAGCTCCGCTCTGGGTGCAGTAAGTCCTGTAAGCAATAGTCTGCTCTTTTGGGGCACACTCTTGTTGTTTTCTGAGAGAAGCTCCAGGTCAAGTGATGGTCACACGAGTCGTCATGGGGGACCATTGCCCCAGGTTGTCTCTCTGGAGGTTGGTGTTGGAGGGCCTCCTCACTCGAGGTCATTGTGCCCACGGAGCAATCCCTGCAACTTCAGGGCATGGTGGGTGGTTAGGATCACCAAGTGGCGTCCTTTTCCCTTAGGAGGGAGCTGGCCTTGTGGGCTGCTGATTTCCAGGTTTTTAGATACCCCCAGTATCCTGGTCGGATGGGGTGGCTGGCCAATGCCTGGAGGGCATTCTTGCATTGTTCCATTTCAAGTGGTCCCAGTTTTTGCACTAATACTCCAAGGGCGATTCGCCTTGGACCAGGAATGTAAAGGTCAAAGGGTTTAGCTAACTTAGGGAGGTCCAGGGCCAGGGTCTGAATTGACTGCTCTTTCCATTCTTGAAAGGCCGCTTCTGGATTCTATTCAAAAGGATCATCATCTTTTCCTTTCAGTGTTTCATATAGAGGCCCAGCTATTAGACTGTAGTTAGGGATCCAGATGCAGCAAACCCCGGTCTCCCCAGGAACCCCTAAGCTGTCTTCTAGTTTCAGGAAAGGTGAGGCTGCAAATGGCTTCTTCCCTTTCCTGGGGTGGGCTTCTCCGACCTTCTGTGCGAATGAAGCCCAGGAAGGCCACCTTAGTTTGTGATATTTGAGCCTTTTCCTTGGACACCTTCTATCTTTTATTGGCTAGGTAGTTCAGAGGCCTCCTTAGTCGGGCTGGTGATCAGAATGTCATCTGCATATTGAAGGAGGGTTCCCTTCTCCAGAGGTAGATCTTTTAGGTCTTTAGCTAACGTTTCCCCAAAGATGGTGTGGGAATTTTTGAACCCCTGGGGCAGGACGGCCCAGCAGTATTGTTTTTGTTGTAGGTTGAGTCCTGCCACTCACAGCCAAAATTTCTTGTGACTCTGGGACTAATGGAATACAGAAGAAGGCATCATTGAAGTCTAATACAGAATGCCATGTCCTGGTGGATGGTAGAATGACCAGCAGGGTGTAGGAATTAGGAACTACTAGATGTATATCCTCTGTGGCTTCACTGACTGTCCTGGCGTCCTCTACCAGGTCCCCAGCAGCCCACGGGGCTCTTGTGGTCAGGCCCCTCCCAGGATATGGAGCTCACCTGGGCAGGTACGCAGCAGCCCACGGGGCTCTCGTGGGCAGGCCCCTCCCTGGATATGGAGCTCCCGTGTACAGGTACCCCGGCAGGGCTGGGCACACAGGAACCGTGCACATAGCCCTCATTGCAGAGCACCCCCAGCACCCCTGTCACTCAGAGCTGACACAGAGCACCTCAGAGCAGAGCTTGAACTAACAAACAGCAGCTCCAACAGGTCTGTGACCCTAGGCTTCACTCTGTGCGGCCTCCCTCTGCCTGGTCTTCCAGGGGCTTCCACTGCAGCCGGGGCACCAGGCCTCTGTCTCCACCCACCACCCCTCCTCTCCCTGACTCCTGGGTTCCTCTCATTAGCAGAGGGTCTTCTTGAAGTTGTCTCCCACTCATGGACCAGATAAAATGATTCGAAAACAAGCCAGGGCTGCCGCCCCTTATCTATCCTGACTCTCGGGACCCTACACCTGTTCCTTGGATCTGGCCGGTGCAGCAAGGCCCATTTTCTGCAACTCTGAGCCCCTGAGGGGCGAGGATTGGCTGACCTGGGCAGCCTGACCCGGCCGGCCAGCCCTTCCCAGGTGTGCCTGGGTTGAGGTCAATATAAACACCCCTCCAGGCAGCAAAAGCCTCTGCAGCTGTGCCTGACGCCATATTCTCTGCCCCGTCAGCAGTCTCGGGGTTGGGCTGGTGGGAGGGAGTAGGGCCCACGGCTCTATGAGTGGCCCAGTGTGACTGGGGCTCTGCTGGACTTTCTGCAGGAGTTGCCGGGCTGCCACCTGCTAAAGAAGAGGATGTGTCACCCATACTTGCTGCTGGAATTTCTCCCCGGGCAGAGGTGAGGAAGGAAAAAAGCAGTGGGGGCCGGGACAGGAGGGGTACCTCAGGCAGGGAAATGGAAAGCTTCCAGACGAGCGCCCGGGGCCAGGACCATCCTGGCTGGCCTGCAGGCACCAAGTCGGCCTGCGTGCTGTCGCTGGTGTGACTCCAAGCCCCTTCCTCTAGTTTTTAAAGTCTTTGCACACATTCAGGTGTTTTACCTGGGAAGGGTGGGAAAAGTTCAGCAGCAGCTGGCCTGGGGCTCAGCTCACGTTTACTCAGAGACGCCTCCTCACGGTCCCCCAGCTTTGCAATGAGGACGCTCCTCGTGTGGGGGCTGCTGGCTGCATGGGAGATGATTCCCCACCTGTGACCAACTTCAGAATTGTTTACCCCTGGAGCAAGTGCCCTGATAGGGTTTTCCTCTGTATGACCAGTGGGTTCTGTTTTTTTTTTTTTTCTTTTTTGGTTCAAGGTAAGTTTTATTCCTCTTTTTGTATTTATGGATATAAGCATGGAAATAATTCATTCATATAAATACGTCTATGGGAAGGGCAGAACTTTTTTTTCTGTTTTATTTTTTTAAGTATTACTTATTTTTTAATTTTTGAATTTATTTTATTCATTTTTTTATACAGCAGGCTCTTATTGGTAACCTATTTTATACATATAAGTGTATATATGTCAATCCCAGGCTCGCAATTCATCCCACCACCACCACCCTGCCACTTTCCCCCCTTGGTGTCCATACATTTGTTCTCTACATCTGTGTCTCTATTTCTGCCTTGCAAACCGGTTCATCTTTACCATTTTTCTAGGTTCCACATGTATGCGTTAATATACGATATTTGTTTTTCTCTTTCTGACTTACTTCACTCTGTATGACAGTCTCTAGATCTATCCACGTCTCTACAAATGACCCAATTTCATTCCTTTTTATGGCTGAGTAATATTCCATTTTATATATGTAGCACATCTTTTCTGTTCGTCTGTCTATGGGCATTTAGGTTGCTTCCATGACCTGGCTATTGTAAATAGTGCTGCAATGAATATTGTGGTGAATATGTCTTTTTGAATTATGGTTTTCTCTGGGTATATGGCCAGTAGTGGGATTGCTGGGTCATATGGTAATTCTATTTTTAGTTTTTTAAGGAACCTCCATACTGTTCTCCATCGTGACTGTATCAATTTACATTCCCACAAATAGTGTAAGAGGGTTCCCTTTTCTCCACACCCTCTCCAGCATTTGTTGCTTGTAGATTTTCTGATGATGCCCATTCTAACTCGTGTGAGGCGATACCTCATTGTAGTTTTGGTTTATATTTCTCTAATAATTAGTGATGTTGAGCAGCTTTTCATGTGCTTCTTGGTCATCTGTATGTCTTCTTGGGACAAATGTCTATTTACGTCATCTGCCCATTTTTGGATTGGGTTGTTTGTTTTTTTACTGTTGAGCTGCATGAGCTGTTTATATACATTGGAGATTAATCCTTTGTCCATTGATTCGTTTGCAAATATTTTCTCCCATTGTGAGGGTTGTCTTTTCGTCTTGTTTGTAGTTTCCTTTGCTTTGCAAAAGCTTTTAGGTTTCATTTGCTCCCATATGTTTATTTTTTTTTATTCCATTACTCTAGGAGGTGGATCAAAAAAGATCTTGCTGTGATTTATGTCAAAGAGTATTCTTCCTATGTTTTCCTCTAAGAGTTTTATAGTGTCCGGTCTTACATTTTGGTCTCTAATCCATTTTGAGTTTATTTTTTGTGTATGGTGTTAGGGAGTGTTCTAATTTCATTCTTTTACATGTAGCTGTCCATTTTTCCCAGCACCACTTATTGAAGAGACTGTCTTTTCTCCTTTGTATACCCTTGCCTCCTTTGTCATAGATTAGTGGGCCATAGGTGTGTAGGTTTATCTCTGGGCTTTTTTTTTTCTTTTACATCTTTATTGGAGTATAATTGCTTTACAATTGTGTGTTAGTTTCTGCTGTATAAAAAAGTGAATCAGCTGTGCGTATACATATAACACCATATCCCCTCCCTCTTGCAACTCCCTCTCACTCCCTTATCCCACCCTTTTAGGTGGTCACAAAGCACAGAGCTGATCTCCCTGTGCTATGTGGCTGCTTCCCAGTAGCTATCAATTTTACATTTGGTAGTGTATATATGTCCATACCACTCTCTCACTTTGTCCCAGCTTACCCTTCCCTCTCCCCATGTCCTCAAGTCCTTTCTCTACGTCTGTGTCCTTAATCCTTTCCTGCCCCTAGGTTCTTCATAAACTTTTTTTTTAAGATTCCATATATATGTGTTAGCATACGGTATTTGTTTTTCTCTTTCTGACTTACTTCACTCTGTAGGACAGACTCTAGATCCATCCACCTCACTAAAAGTAACTCAATTTCGTTTCTTTTTATGGCTGAATAATGTTCCATTGTATATTTGTGCCACATCTTCCTTATCCATTTATCTGTTGATGGACACTTAGGTTGCTTCCATGTCCTGGCTATTGTAAATAGAGCTACAGTGAACATTGTGGTACATGACTCTTTTTGAATTATGGTTTTCTCAGGGTAAATGTCCAGGAGTGGGTTTGCTGGGTTGTATGGTAGTTCTATTTTTAGTTTTTAAGGAACCCCCATACCGTTCTCCCTAGTGGCTATATCAATTTACATTCCCACCAACAGTGCAAGAGGGTTCCCTTTGCTCCAATAAATGCCTCTCCAGCATTTATTGTTGGTAGATTTTTTGATGATGGCCATTCTGACTGGTGTGAGGTGATACCTCACTGTAGTTTTGATTTGCATTTCTCTAATGATTAGTGATGTTCAGCATCCTTTCATGTGTTTGTTGGCAACCTGTATATCTTCTTTGGAGAAATGTCTATTTAGGTCTTCTGCCCATTTTTGGATTGGGTTGTTTGGTTTTGTGATATTGAGCTACATGAGCTGCTTTTTGGAGATTAATCCTTTGCCATTTGCTTCATTTGAAAATATTTTCTCCCATTCTGATGGTTGTCTTTTCATCTTGCTTATGTTTTCCTTTGCTGTGCAAAAGAATTTATGTTTCATTCGGTCCCATTTTTTTATTTTTGTTTTTATTTCCATTTCTCTAGGAGGTGGGTCAAAAAGGATCTTGCTGTGATTTATGTCATAGACTGTTCTGCTTATGTTTTCCTCTAAGAGTTTTATAGTGGCTGGTCTTATATTTAGGTCTCTAATCCATTTTGAGTTTATTTTTGTGTATGGTGTTAGGGAGTGTACTAATTTCATTCTTTTACATGTAACTGTCCAGTTTTCCCAGCACCACTTGCTGAAGACACTGTCTTTTCTCCATTGTATACCCTTGCCTCCTTTGTCATAGATTAGTGAACCATAGGTACGTGGGTTTATCTCTGTGCTTTCTATCCTGTTCTATTGACCTATATTTCTGTTCTTGTGTCAGTACCATATTATCTTGATTACTGTAGCTTTGCAATATAGTCTGAAGTCTGGAAGTCTGATTCCTCCAGCTCTTTTTTTTTCCCCCCTCAAGACTGCTTTGGCTATCCAGGGTCTTTTGTGTCTCCCTACAAATTTTAAGATTTTTTTTTCTTGTTCTGTAGAAAATGCCAAAGGTATTTTGATCGGGATTGCATTGAATCTGTAGATTGCTTTGGGTAGTATAGTCATTTTCACAATATTGATTCTTCTAATCCGAGAACATGGTATATGTCTCCATCTGTTTATATCATCTTTGATTTCTTTCATCAGTGTCTTATAGTTTTCTGAGTACAGGTCTTTTACTTCCTTAGGTAGGTTTATTCCTAGGTATTTTATTCTTTTTGTTGCAGTGGTAATGGGATTGTTTCCTTAATTTCTCTTTCTGATCTTTCATTGTTAGTGTATAGGAATGCAAGCAATTTCTGTGCATTAATTTTGTATCCTGCAACTTTACCAAATTCATTGATTAGCTCCAGTGGTTTTCTGGTGGCATCTTTAGGATTCTCTATCTATGATATCATGTCATCTGCAAACAGTGACAATTTTACTTCTTCTTTTCCTTTTTGTATTCCTTTTATTTCTTTTTCTTCTCTGATTGCCATGGCTAGGACTTCCAAAACTATGTTGAATAGCAGTGGTGAGAGTGGACATCCTCGTCTTGTTCCTGATCTTAGAGGAAACGCTTTCAGTTTTTCACCATTGAGAATGTTGTTTGCTGTGGGTTTGTCATATATGGCCTTTATTATGTTGAGGTAGTTTCCCTCTATGCCCACACTCTGCAGAGTTTTTATCGTAAATGAGTGTTGAATTTTCTCAAAATCTTTTCCTTCATCTATTGAGATGATCATATGCTTTTATTCTACAATTTGTTAATATGGTGTATCACATTGATTTGTGTATATTGAAGAATCCTCGCATCCCTGGGATAAACCCCACTTGATCATGGTGTATGATCCTTTTCATGTGTTGTTCGATTCTGTTTGCTAGTATTTTGTTGAGGATTTTTACATCTATATTCATCAGTGATATTGGTCTATAATTTTCTTTCCTTGTAGTATCTCTGTCTGATTTTGGTATCAGGGTGATGGTGGTCTCATAGAATGAGTTTGGGAGTGTTCCTTCCGCTGCAATTGTTTTGAAGAATTTGAGAAGGTTGGGTGTTAGCTCTGCTCTAAATGTTTGATAGAATTCACCTGTGATGCCATCTGGTTCTGGACTTTTGTTTGTTGGAAGATTTTTAATCACAGTTTCAATTTCATTGCTTGTGATAGGTTTGTTCATATTTTCTATTTCTTCCTGGTTCAGTCTTAGAAGGTTATCCCTTTCTAAGAATTTGTCCATTTCTTCCAGATTGTCCATTTTATTGGCCTAGAGTTGCTTGTAGTAGTCTCTTAGGATGCTTTGTATTCCTGTGGTGTCTGTTATAACTTCTGCTTTTTCACTTCTAATTTTGTTGATTTGCGTCCTCTCCCTCTTTTTCTGGAGTCCGGCTAGAGGTTGATCATTTTTGCTTATCTTCTCAAAGAACCAGCTTTTAGTTTTATTGATCTTTGCTTTCGTTTTCTTTGTTTCTATTTCATTTATTTCTGCTCTGATCTTTATGATTTCTTTCCTTCTACTAACTTTGGGTTTTGTTCTTCTTTCTCTAGTTCCTCTAGGTGTAAGGTTAGATTGTTTATTTGAGATTTTTCTTGTTTCTTGAGGTAGGCTTGTATTGCTATAAACTTCCCTCTTAGAACTCCTTTTGCTGCATCCCATAGGTTTTGGATCATCGTGTTTTTGTTGTCATTTGTCTCTAGGTAGTTTTTGATTTCCTCTTTGATTTCTTCAGTGATCTCTTGGTTATTTAGTAACGTATTGTTTAGCCTCCATGTGTTTGTGTTTTTTACGGTTTTTTCCGTGTAATTGATTTCTAATCTCATAGCATTGTGGTCGGAACAGCTGCTTGATATGATTTCAGTTTTCTTAAATTTACTGAGGCTTTATCTGTGACCCAAGATGTGATCTATCCTGGAGAATGTTCCGTGTGCAGTTGAGAAGAACGTGTAATCTGCTGTTTTTGGATGGAATGTCCTATAAATATCAATTAACTCTATCTGGTCTATTGTGTCATTTAAAGCTTGTGTTTCCTTATTAATTTTCTGTCTGGCTGATCTCCACTGGTGTAAGTGAGCTGTTAAAGTCCCCCGCTATTATTGTGTTACTGTCGATTTCCTCTTTTATAGCTGTTAGCAGTTGCCTTATACATTGAGCTGCTCCTATTTTGGGTACATATATATTTATAATTGTTATATCTTCTTCTTGGATTGATCCCCTGACCATTATGTAGTGCCTTTCCTTGTCTCTTGTAACATTCTTTATTTTAAAGTCTATTTTATCTGATATGAGTATTGCTACTCCAGCTTTCTTTTGATTTTCATTTGCATAGAATATATTTTTCCATCGCCTCACTTTGAGTCTGTATGTGTCCCTAGGTCTGAAATGGATCTCTTGTAGACAGCATATATATGGGTCTTGTTTTTGTATCCATTCAGCGAGCCTGTGTCTTTTGGTTGGAACATGTAGTGCATTCACGTTTAAGGTAATTATCGATATGTATGTTCCTACTACTATTTTCTTAATTGTTATGGGTTTGTCTTGGTGGGTCCTTTTCTTCTCTTGTGTTTCCCACTTAGAGAAGTTCCTTTAGCATTTGGTGTAGAGCTGGTTTCATGGTGCTGAATTCTCTTAGCTTTTGCTTGTCTGTAAGGCTTTTGATTTCTCCATCAAATCTGAATGAGCTCTTTGCAGGGTGGAGTACTCTTGGTTGTAGGTTCTTCCCTTTCATCACTTTAAATTTATCATGCCACTTCCTTCTGGCTTGTAGATTTTCTGCTGAGAAATCAGTTGTTATCCTTATGGGAGTTCCCTTGTATGTTATTTGTCATTTTTCCCTTGCTGCTTTCAATCATTTTTCTTTGTCGTTAATTTTTGTCAATTTGATTACTATGTGTCTTGTCATTTTTCTCCTTTGGTTTATCCTGCCTGGGACACTCTGTGCTTCTGGACTTGGGTGGCTATTTCTTTTCCCATGCTAGGGAAGTTTTTGACCATTATCTCTTTAAATATATTCTCGGGTCCTTTCTCTCTCTCTTCTCCTTCTGGGACCCCTATAATGCGAATGTTGTTGCGTTTAATGTTGTCCCAGAGGACTCTTGGGGTGTCTTCGTTTATTTTCATTCTTTTTCTTTATTCTGTTCCATGGCAGTGATTTCCACCTTTCTGTCTTCCAGGTCACTTATCCGTTCTTCTGCCACAGTTATTCTGCTACTGATTCCTTCTAGTGTATTTTTCATTTCAGTTATTCCATTGTTCACCTCTGTTTGTTTGTTCTTTAATTCTTCTAGGTGTTTGTTCCTTAATTCTTCTAGGTCTTTGTTAAACATTTCTTGCATCTTCTCGATCTTTGCCTCCTTTCTTTTTCCAAGGTCTTGGCTCAACTTCACTATCATTATTCTGAATTTTTTTTCTGGAAGGTTCCCTATCTCCACCTCATTTTGTTTTTTTTTCTGGGGTTTTATCTTGTTCCTTGATCTGGTATAAAGTCCTCTGCCTTTTCATTTTGTCTATCTTTCTGTGAATGTGGTTTTCCTTCCACAGGCTGCAGAATTGTAGTTCTTCTTGCTTCTGCTGTCTGCTCTCCGGTGGATGAGTCTATCTTAGAGGCTTGTGCAAGCTTCCTGATGGGAAGGACTGGTGGTGGGTAGAGCTGGGTGTTGCTTTGGTGGGCATAGCTTTAATCCGCTTGCCTACGGATTAAATAAAACTTTAATAAAAAGTTTAATCCGCTTGTCTGCTGATGCATGGGGCTGGGTTCCCTCCCTGTTGGTTGTTTGGCCTGAGGCGACCCAGCCCTGGAGCCTACCTTGCTCTTGGTGGGGCTAATGGCGGACTCTGGGAGGGCTCACACCAAGGAGTATTTCCCAGAACTTCTGCTGCCAGTGTCGTTGTCCTCACGGTGAGCCACAGCCACAGCCACCACCTGCCTCTGCAGGAGACCCTCTAAAAGTAGCGGGTAGTTCTGGTCATTCTCCTACAGGGTCACTGCTCCTTCCCCTGGGTCCTGATGTGCACACTACTTTGTGCGTGCCCTCCAAGAGTGGAGTATCTGAGTGGAGTTGAGACTCTGAGACTCTGTGTGGAGTTGCACAGACTCTGGGTCCTGTGAAGCTTCGATGTTTTGTGATTCTAGAAATCCTATAGGAGACGGTCCACAGCAGGTGACGCTAATGTTGTCAGTAGAGGTGTTGAAGCCAAAGATCTGCAGTTCCAACTAGAGGTGCCGATGTACATACAGGACAAAATCATCTCGTGTGAATGTAGTTCAGGCATGTTTAAGATGAATGCAGTCATGTTAATGCCTACCATATTCTATCTTGAGCCTCTCCTCAGGGACCCCCTCCTCAGTTCCTGAGGCTCCTGTAAGTCATGTACAGGGGACTGGAGAGTGGGCTCTGTCCAGTCTGAGCCCTGAGTTACCCTGTGTGTATCTTAGGATACTTTGTATTTCTGTGGTGTCCGTTGTAACATCATCTCTTTCATTTCAGATTTATTTGGGCCCTCTCTTTTTAAAAAAACATACTACTGTTGTCTTTTATTCTTTACAGAAGTTTAATAAGTGTTTGATCTACTATCCTTACCCTATGTATACTTTTTGCAGTGAGATTTTTACTTTTCTTTGTTTCCTTGTTACTATCAATAATTAGTGAGACTTCTTTTAAGCTACCTTCAACATTGCTTATAAAGCTGCTTTATTAGTGATGACAGAGCCTTAATGGAAGTCATGTTCTGGTTGTAAATTAGAATGCAATGTGCCAGCAAATAGCCCCTTAAGTTTATGTCTCATTACTTCTTGTTCTTTTTTTAATTTAATTTTTATTTTTTGTCAGAGCAAATTTAATTAAAATGTTTTGTTTCTTCTAGGTGTGAAAGATGTGGTTCTTTTAAACATATACATATATCTATTCTTCTTTGGATCATTTTCCCATGTAGGTTATGACACGATGTTGAGTAGTCTTGTCTTGGTATTACGTAGGTCTTTGGTGATTACATATTTCACATGTGTTTCTATATCTATCTTAACCCCAATATCCTAATGTATCCAATCCTCACACCTTTCCATTTGGTGAACCATAAGTTTGTTTAATGAATCTGTGATTGCATTTCTCTGTGGAAATATCTTCATTGGTATCAATTTTTAGCTAAGACCTATAAGTGATATTATAGGATATGTGTCTTTTGCTTTCTGACTTAGTACAATTTGCCTGATTACCTCAAGAATCATACATGGTGCTGCAAATGGCATTGTTTCATTTTTTTCCCTGGCTAATATTCCATCTGTACGTGTACCAGTTCTTCTTTGGCCACGCACCTCTTGATGGACTTTCTGGTTGCCTCCATGTCTTGGCTATTGTAATACTGCTGCAATGCACATTTGCTTGCCTGTGTCTTTCCAGTTATATCTTCTTATGTTATAGGCCAAGGAGTGGGCTTGCTGTATCATATGGTAGCTCAGTGTGTATGTTTTATAGGCACCACCATTCAGTTCTCATTAGTGGCTCTTTCCAGGTTACGTCCCACTTAAAATTGAGGGTATGCATTTCTCCAAAACACCTTCAATATTTATTGTTTGTAGTTTTCTTGCTGATGGTTATTCTAACAGGTGCGAGCTGATACCTATCTGTGGTTGAATTTGCATGTGTCCCATAATCTGTTGAAATTGAGCTTTAAAGCATGCCCTTTTTATTTATCAAACTGTGATTACAGCTTAGTTCTTCAAAGTGTTTTCTTAAAGTAAGTGTCACATTTTGAAAATTTTTGGCCATTACCTGCCTCAAGACATTTTGAGGGCACGTTTCATTTACAGCCCTGAAGTACTTGTTCATATGAAGTGACCATTAGCACAGGTTTTAAAGCTGCTTTTGCAGGTAACGGCCAGAGGGTGGCAGCCTTTCTACGTTCCCAATCTGGTAAATAGGGAAAGAGACCTTCAGCCCCAAGAGTGTCCAGCTTTATTTCTCATCCAGCTGTGGGTCTAGATATGGTCACACCAGGTTGCATCACAGCCCCGGAACGAATTATGTAAAAATTTCTCCCTCTATCACTGTCTTTGTTTTTTGGGATTTTAAAGTAATTTATTTTTATAATGGGGTTTACCTGATTTTCACTGCTGTGTTTATGCCCCTTTACACCCACTTGATTCACTTACAGAGAGAAATCAATACATAGGTTTTAAGATTTTTACTAGTCAGATATATTCTTGTTCGTTGAATAGGGGGTGTTGCATCCACTTCACTGAGCAAGGAGTAGGTCTTGTCTATTACATATTGGGTTTATGGATCGGTATTTGAGCTAATATGAAACCCTTGTTTTATGCATCACCCCACCTCACCTTTCCCGTTAAGCAGCCATAGTGTGTTTTCTGCATGTGTGACTCTGTTCTGTTTTGTAATTCAGTTCAAGTGTAACGGTTTTTACATTCCCTCTACAAGTGATACCTTATGAGAAGTGTCTTTTTCTGTGTGACTTATTTCACTTAGAATCGTCGAACATAAATCCACTCATCATGCTGCTAATAGCCTTATGACATTGATTTCATGGCTGAGTGATATTCCATTCTACATAAGGACCACAACATCGTTATCCATTTTCCTATTTCCTGGGATATTTAAGGTGTAATGAAGAGAAGGTTCTTGTCAAAAGAGCAGCCCTAAACTTTGGTGTGCCTGTGTCTTGCTGATTTTTAGTTTTCCCAATTTATACGCCCATGAGTGGAAATGCCCTATGCTCTCTAAGCTGTGTTTTTTCGATGTTTCAGGACACACCGTACACTTCTCCAGAGTGGCTGTTGGCAATTTACATCCCGCCCATCAGTGTAGCAAGGCTCCCATTTCTCCATGGCCTGTCCTGCATTTCTGGTTTTGACACTTTTTTCAGCATGGCCCTTTTGACCGATGGGAAGCGAGACTTCTTTGTAGCGCTGATTTGCCTTTCCAGGTTGCTTGGTTGGCCAAAAAGGGCGTATGCGTTTTTTCCTGAATATATTCAGGAAAAAACGCATACGCCCTTTTTGGCCAAGGGCATCATTGTCAACGTTTTGCCGCTTTTCATGTGCTTTAAAGGCGATTCGTATCTACCTCCTGAAATCTGTTTCCTGCAATTCTGCCTTGATTTCAAATCCTCTTCTTTGCCTTCCCTCAATATATTTGTGGACGGGAGTTATCATTTATAACTCTGCAGGTTTGTGAATTGCAGTGCCCTGAACCTCCATTTTACAACTCGTTTTTATGGGAGCTGGCCGCAAAATCGCAGAATGGCTTCAGGCCCTGTTCTGGTTCCGGGGGGCAGGCTGAGCCTGTGGTTAATTCTTCTTTCTGATGGGAAAATAGAGTGACCTGTGCCTGTCCCAACACCAAGAGCTAGTCTCTCGTTGGTTCCACGTCTTCCCGTTTATCCTCAGGACAAATTGCAACCTGTATGGAACAGGAGGTTAAAGGTGCTGATGCTCCAAGTAGGGAGCTTGCTAGTAAAGCGGCTGGAATGGCGAACCCAGGCACAAGGATATGAGAAATGAGGTGCGTTTTAGAAACCTTTCCCCATCACACGGTGTACCATCTTCTGGGTTTCTCATGCATGTTTTTGATGTAGGAAGATGCCCTTGAACCTGGAGATTTGGGACCCATGCGATGGGTACCACGCAGTATTCCTTTAAAGGGTCTGCGTTTGCTCACCCAACCTCACCAAACCTCTCAGCCCCAAGAGTGTCCACCCTTATGTCTCATCCAGCTGTGCATCTAGATATGGTCAATCCAGGTTGCATCACAGCCCCTGAACGCATTGTGTAAGAATTTCTCTCTCTTTCACTGTCTTTGTTTCATGGGTGTTTCAAAGTAATTTATTTTTATAATGGGGTTTAGCTGCTTTTCACTGCTGTGTTTATGCCCCTTTACACCCACTTGACACACTAACAGAGAGATATCAATACATAGGTTTTAAGTTTATTATTAGTCAGATATATTCTTGTGCGGTGAATAGGGCGTGTTGAGTCCAGTTCTCTGAGCAAGGAGTAGGTCTTGTCTATTACATATTGGGTTTATGGAACGGTATCTGAGCTAATTTGATACCCTTGTTTTATGTATCACCCCACCTCACCTTTCCCGTTAAGCAGCCATAGTGTGTTTTCTGCATGTGTGACTCTGTTCTGTTTTGTAATTCAGTTCAAGTGTAACGGTTTTTACATTCCCTCTATCAGTGATACCTTATGAGAAGTGTCCTTTTCTGTGTGACTTATTTCACTTAGAATCGTCGTACCTAAATCCACTCATCATGCTGCTACTAACCTTACGACATTGATTTCCTGGCTGAGTGATATTCCATTGTACATAAGGACCACAACTTCTTTATCCATTTTTCTCTTTCCTGGGATATTTAAGGTGGAATGAAGTGGAGGTCCTGGTCAACAGAGCAGCCCTAAACTTTGGGGTGCTTGTGTCTTGCTGATTTTTAATTTTCCCAATTTATACCCCCATGAGTGGAAGTGCCCTATGCTCTCTAAGCTGTGTTTTTCAGATGTTTCAGGACTCACCGGACACTTTTCCGGAGTGGCTCTTGGCAATTTACATCCCGCCCATCAGTGTAGCAAGGCTCCCATTTCTCCATGGCCTGTCCTGCATTTCTGGTTTTGACACTTTTTTCAGCATGGCCCTTTTGACCGATGGGAAGCGAGACTTCTTTGTAGCGCTGATTTGCCTTTCCAGGTTGCTTGGTTGGCCAAAAAGGGCGTATGCGTTTTTTCCTGAATATATTCAGGAAAAAACGCATACGCCCTTTTTGGCCAAGGGCATCATTGTCAACGTTTTGCCGCTTTTCATGTGCTTTAAAGGCGATTCGTATCTACCTCCTGAAATCTGTTTCCTGCAATTCTGCCTTGATTTCAAATCCTCTTCTTTGCCTTCCCTCAATATATTTGTGGACGAGAGTTATCATTTATAACTCTGCAGGTTTGTGAATTGCAGTGCCCTGAACCTCCATTTTACAACTCGTTTTTATGGGAGCTGGCCGCAAAATCGCAGAATGGCTTCAGGCCCTGTTCTGGTTCCGGGGGTCAGGCTGAGCCTGTGGTTAATTCTTCTTTCTGATGGGAAAATAGAGTGACCTGTGCCTGTCCCAACACCAAGAGCTAGTCTCTCGTTGGTTCCACGTCTTCCCGTTTATCCTCAGGACAAATTGCAACCTGTATGGAACAGGAGGTTAAAGGTGCTGATGCTCCAAGTAGGGAGCTTGCTAGTAAAGCGGCTGGAATGGCGAACCCGGGCACAAGGAGATGAGAAATGAGGTGCGTTTTAGAAACCTTTCCCCATCACACGGTGTACCATCTTCTGGGTTTCTCATGCATGTTTTCGATGTAGGAAGATGCCCTTGAACCTGGAGATTTGGGACCCATGCGATGGGTACCACGCAGTATTACTTTAAAGGGTCTGCGTTTGCTCACCCAACCTCACCAAACCTCTCAGCCCCAAGAGTGTCCACCCTTATGTCTCATCCAGCTGTGCGTCTAGATATGGTCAATCCAGGTTGCATCACAGCCCCTGAACGCATTGTGTAAGAATTTCTCTCTCTTTCACTGTCTTTGTTTCATGGGTGTTTCAAAGTAATTTATTTTTATAATGGGGTTTAGCTGCTTTTCACTGCTGTGTTTATGCCGCTTTACACCCACTTGACACACTAACAGAGAGATATCAATACATAGGTTTTACGATTATTATTAGTCAGATATATTCTTGTGCGGTGAATAGGGCGTGTTGAGTCCAGTTCTCTGAGCAAGGAGTAGGTCTTGTCTATTACATATTGGGTTTATGGAACGGTATCTGAGCTAATTTGATACCCTTGTTTTATGTATCACCCCACCTCACCTTTCCCGTTAAGCAGCCATAGTGTGTTTTCTGCATGTGTGACTCTGTTCTGTTTTGTAATTCAGTTCAAGTGTAACGGTTTTTACATTCCCTCTATCAGTGATACCTTATGAGAAGTGTCCTTTTCTGTGTGACTTATTTCACTTAGAATCGTCGTACCTAATTCCACTCATCATGCTGCTACTAACCTTACGACATTGATTTCATGGCTGAGTGATATTCCATTGTACATAAGGACCACAACTTCTTTATCCATTTTTCTCTTTCCTGGGATATTTAAGGTGGAATGAAGTGGAGGTCCTGGTCAACAGAGCAGCCCTAAACTTTGGGGTGCTTGTGTCTTGCTGATTTTTAATTTTCCCAATTTATACCCCCATGAGTGGAAGTGCCCTATGCTCTCTAAGCTGTGTTTTTCAGATGTTTCAGGACTCACCGGACACTTCTCCGGAGTGGCTCTTGGCAATTTACATCCCGCCCATCAGTGTAGCAAGGCTCCCATTTCTCCATGGCCTGTCCTGCATTTCTGGTTTTGACACTTTTTTCAGCATGGCCCTTTTGACCGATGGGAAGCGAGACTTCTTTGTAGCGCTGATTTGCCTTTCCAGGTTGCTTGGTTGGCCAAAAAGGGCGTATGCGTTTTTTCCTGAATATATTCAGGAAAAAACGCATACGCCCTTTTTGGCCAAGGGCATCATTGTCAACGTTTTGCCGCTTTTCATGTGCTTTAAAGGCGATTCGTATCTACCTCCTGAAATCTGTTTCCTGCAATTCTGCCTTGATTTCAAATCCTCTTCTTTGCCTTCCCTCAATATATTTGTGGACGGGAGTTATCATTTATAACTCTGCAGGTTTGTGAATTGCAGTGCCCTGAACCTCCATTTTACAACTCGTTTTTATGGGAGCTGGCCGCAAATCGCAGAATGGCTTCAGGCCCTGTTCTGGTTCCGGGGGGCAGGCTGAGCCTGTGGTTAATTCTTCTTTCTGATGGGAAAATAGAGTGACCTGTGCCTGTCCCAACACCAAGAGCTAGTCTCTCGTTGGTTCCACGTCTTCCCGTTTATCCTCAGGACAAATTGCAACCTGTATGGAACAGGAGGTTAAAGGTGCTGATGCTCCAAGTAGGGAGCTTGCTAGTAAAGCGGCTGGAATGGCGAACCCGGGCACAAGGAGATGAGAAATGAGGTGCGTTTTAGAAACCTTTCCCCATCACACGGTGTACCATCTTCTGGGTTTCTCATGCATGTTTTTGATGTAGGAAGATGCCCTTGAACCTGGAGATTTGGGACCCATGCGATGGGTACCACGCAGTATTCCTTTAAAGGGTCTGCGTTTGCTCACCCAACCTCACCAAACCTCTCAGCCCCAAGAGTGTCCACCCTTATGTCTCATCCAGCTGTGCGTCTAGATATGGTCAATCCAGGTTGCATCACAGCCCCTGAACGCATTGTGTAAGAATTTCTCTCTCTTTCACTGTCTTTGTTTCATGGGTGTTTCAAAGTAATTTATTTTTATAATGGGGTTTAGCTGCTTTTCACTGCTGTGTTTATGCCCCTTTACACCCACTTGACACACTAACAGAGAGATATCAATACATAGGTTTTACGATTATTATTAGTCAGATATATTCTTGTGCGGTGAATAGGGCGTGTTGAGTCCAGTTCTCTGAGCAAGGAGTAGGTCTTGTCTATTACATATTGGGTTTATGGAACGGTATCTGAGCTAATTTGATACCCTTGTTTTATGTATCACCCCACCTCACCTTTCCCGTTAAGCAGCCATAGTGTGTTTTCTGCATGTGTGACTCTGTTCTGTTTTGTAATTCAGTTCAAGTGTAACGGTTTTTACATTCCCTCTATCAGTGATACCTTATGAGAAGTGTCCTTTTCTGTGTGACTTATTTCACTTAGAATCGTCGTACCTAAATCCACTCATCATGCTGCTACTAACCTTACGACATTGATTTCATGGCTGAGTGATATTCCATTGTACATAAGGACCACAACTTCTTTATCCATTTTTCTCTTTCCTGGGATATTTAAGGTGGAATGAAGTGGAGGTCCTGGTCAACAGAGCAGCCCTAAACTTTGGGGTGCTTGTGTCTTGCTGATTTTTAATTTTCCCAATTTATACCCCCATGAGTGGAAGTGCCCTATGCTCTCTAAGCTGTGTTTTTCAGATGTTTCAGGACTCACCGGACACTTTTCCGGAGTGGCTCTTGGCAATTTACATCCCGCCCATCAGTGTAGCAAGGCTCCCATTTCTCCATGGCCTGTCCTGCATTTCTGGTTTTGACACTTTTTTCAGCATGGCCCTTTTGACCGATGGGAAGCGAGACTTCTTTGTAGCGCTGATTTGCCTTTCCAGGTTGCTTGGTTGGCCAAAAAGGGCGTATGCGTTTTTTCCTGAATATATTCAGGAAAAAACGCATACGCCCTTTTTGGCCAAGGGCATCATTGTCAACGTTTTGCCGCTTTTCATGTGCTTTAAAGGCGATTCGTATCTACCTCCTGAAATCTGTTTCCTGCAATTCTGCCTTGATTTCAAATCCTCTTCTTTGCCTTCCCTCAATATATTTGTGGACGGTAGTTATCATTAATAACTCTGCAGGTTTGTGAATTGCAGTGACCTGAACCTCCATTTTACAACTCGTTTTTATGGGAGCTGGCCGCAAAATCGCAGAATGGCTTCAGGCCCTGTTCTGGTTCCGGGGGGCAGGCTGAGCCTGTGGTTAATTCTTCTTTCTGATGGGAAAATAGAGTGACCTGTGCCTGTCCCAACACCAAGAGCTAGTCTCTCGTTGGTTCCACGTCTTCCCGTTTATCCTCAGGACAAATTGCAACCTGTATGGAACAGGAGGTTAAAGGTGCTGATGCTCCAAGTAGGGAGCTTGCTAGTAAAGCGGCTGGAATGGCGAACCCGGGCACAAGGAGATGAGAAATGAGGTGCGTTTTAGAAACCTTTCCCCATCACACGGTGTACCATCTTCTGGGTTTCTCATGCATGTTTTTGATGTAGGAAGATGCCCTTGAACCTGGAGATTTGGGACCCATGCGATGGGTACCACGCAGTATTACTTTAAAGGGTCTGCGTTTGCTCACCCAACCTCACCAAACCTCTCAGCCCCAAGAGTGTCCACCTTTATGTCTCATCCAGCTGTGCGTCTAGATATGGTCAATCCAGGTTGCATCACAGCCCCTGAACGCATTGTGTAAGAATTTCTCTCTCTTTCACTGTCTTTGTTTCATGGGTGTTTCAAAGTAATTTATTTCTATAATGGGGTTTAGCTGCTTTTCACTGCTGTGTTTATGCCGCTTTACACCCACTTGACACACTAACAGAGAGATATCAATACATAGGTTTTACGATTATTATTAGTCAGATATATTCTTGTGCGGTGAATAGGGCGTGTTGAGTCCAGTTCTCTGAGCAAGGAGTAGGTCTTGTCTATTACATATTGGGTTTATGGAACGGTATCTGAGCTAATTTGATACCCTTGTTTTATGTATCACCCCACCTCACCTTTCCCGTTAAGCAGCCATAGTGTGTTTTCTGCATGTGTGACTCTGTTCTGTTTTGTAATTCAGTTCAAGTGTAACGGTTTTTACATTCCCTCTATCAGTGATACCTTATGAGAAGTGTCCTTTTCTGTGTGACTTATTTCACTTAGAATCGTCGTACCTAAATCCACTCATCATGCTGCTACTAACCTTATGACATTGATTTCATGGCTGAGTGATATTCCATTGTACATAAGGACCACAGCTTCTTTATCCATTTTTCTCTTTCCTGGGATATTTAAGGTGGAATGAAGTGGAGGTCCTGGTCAACAGAGCAGCCCTAAACTTTGGGGTGCTTGTGTCTTGCTGATTTTTAATTTTCCCAATTTATACCCCCATGAGTGGAAGTGCCCTATGCTCTCTAAGCTGTGTTTTTCAGATGTTTCAGGACTCACCGGACACTTCTCCGGAGTGGCTCTTGGCAATTTACATCCCGCCCATCAGTGTAGCAAGGCTCCCATTTCTCCATGGCCTGTCCTGCATTTCTGGTTTTGACACTTTTTTCAGCATGGCCCTTTTGACCGATGGGAAGCGAGACTTCTTTGTAGCGCTGATTTGCCTTTCCAGGTTGCTTGGTTGGCCAAAAAGGGCGTATGCGTTTTTTCCTGAATATATTCAGGAAAAAACGCATACGCCCTTTTTGGCCAAGGGCATCATTGTCAACGTTTTGCCGCTTTTCATGTGCTTTAAAGGCGATTCGTATCTACCTCCTGAAATCTGTTTCCTGCAATTCTGCCTTGATTTCAAATCCTCTTCTTTGCCTTCCCTCAATATATTTGTGGACGAGAGTTATCATTTATAACTCTGCAGGTTTGTGAATTGCAGTGCCCTGAACCTCCATTTTACAACTCGTTTTTATGGGAGCTGGCCGCAAAATCGCAGAATGGCTTCAGGCCCTGTTCTGGTTCTGGGGGTCAGGCTGAGCCTGTGGTTAATTCTTCTTTCTGATGGGAAAATAGAGTGACCTGTGCCTGTCCCAACACCAAGAGCTAGTCTCTCGTTGGTTCCACGTCTTCCCGTTTATCCTCAGGACAAATTGCAACCTGTATGGAACAGGAGGTTAAAGGTGCTGATGCTCCAAGTAGGGAGCTTGCTAGTAAAGCGGCTGGAATGGCGAACCCGGGCACAAGGAGATGAGAAATGAGGTGCGTTTTAGAAACCTTTCCCCATCACACGGTGTACCATCTTCTGGGTTTCTCATGCATGTTTTTGATGTAGGAAGATGCCCTTGAACCTGGAGATTTGGGACCCATGCGATGGGTACCACGCAGTATTCCTTTAAAGGGTCTGCGTTTGCTCACCCAACCTCACCAAACCTCTCAGCCCCAAGAGTGTCCACCCTTATGTCTCATCCAGCTGTGCGTCTAGATATGGTCAATCCAGGTTGCATCACAGCCCCTGAACGCATTGTGTAAGAATTTCTCTCTCTTTCACTGTCTTTGTTTCATGGGTGTTTCAAAGTAATTTATTTTTATAATGGGGTTTAGCTGCTTTTCACTGCTGTGTTTATGCCCCTTTACACCCACTTGACACACTAACAGAGAGATATCAATACATAGGTTTTACGATTATTATTAGTCAGATATATTCTTGTGCGGTGAATAGGGCGTGTTGAGTCCAGTTCTCTGAGCAAGGAGTAGGTCTTGTCTATTACATATTGGGTTTATGGAACGGTATCTGAGCTAATTTGATACCCTTGTTTTATGTATCACCCCACCTCACCTTTCCCGTTAAGCAGCCATAGTGTGTTTTCTGCATGTGTGACTCTGTTCTGTTTTGTAATTCAGTTCAAGTGTAACGGTTTTTACATTCCCTCTATCAGTGATACCTTATGAGAAGTGTCCTTTTCTGTGTGACTTATTTCACTTAGAATCGTCGTACCTAAATCCACTCATCATGCTGCTACTAACCTTACGACATTGATTTCATGGCTGAGTGATATTCCATTGTACATAAGGACCACAACTTCTTTATCCATTTTTCTCTTTCCTGGGATATTTAAGGTGGAATGAAGTGGAGGTCCTGGTCAACAGAGCAGCCCTAAACTTTGGGGTGCTTGTGTCTTGCTGATTTTTAATTTTCCCAATTTATACCCCCATGAGTGGAAGTGCCCTATGCTCTCTAAGCTGTGTTTTTCAGATGTTTCAGGACTCACCGGACACTTCTCCGGAGTGGCTCTTGGCAATTTACATCCCGCCCATCAGTGTAGCAAGGCTCCCATTTCTCCATGGCCAGTCCTGCATTTCTGGTTTTGACACTTTTTTCAGCATGGCCCTTTTGACCGATGGGAAGCGAGACTTCTTTGTAGCGCTGATTTGCCTTTCCAGGTTGCTTGGTTGGCCAAAAAGGGCGTATGCGTTTTTTCCTGAATATATTCAGGAAAAAACGCATACGCCCTTTTTGGCCAAGGGCATCATTGTCAACGTTTTGCCGCTTTTCATGTGCTTTAAAGGCGATTCGTATCTACCTCCTGAAATCTGTTTCCTGCAATTCTGCCTTGATTTCAAATCCTCTTCTTTGCCTTCCCTCAATATATTTGTGGACGGTAGTTATCATTAATAACTCTGCAGGTTTGTGAATTGCAGTGACCTGAACCTCCATTTTACAACTCGTTTTTATGGGAGCTGGCCGCAAAATCGCAGAATGGCTTCAGGCCCTGTTCTGGTTCCGGGGGGCAGGCTGAGCCTGTGGTTAATTCTTCTTTCTGATGGGAAAATAGAGTGACCTGTGCCTGTCCCAACACCAAGAGCTAGTCTCTCGTTGGTTCCACGTCTTCCCGTTTATCCTCAGGACAAATTGCAACCTGTATGGAACAGGAGGTTAAAGGTGCTGATGCTCCAAGTAGGGAGCTTGCTAGTAAAGCGGCTGGAATGGCGAACCCGGGCACAAGGAGATGAGAAATGAGGTGCGTTTTAGAAACCTTTCCCCATCACACGGTGTACCATCTTCTGGGTTTCTCATGCATGTTTTTGATGTAGGAAGATGCCCTTGAACCTGGAGATTTGGGACCCATGCGATGGGTACCACGCAGTATTACTTTAAAGGGTCTGCGTTTGCTCACCCAACCTCACCAAACCTCTCAGCCCCAAGAGTGTCCACCTTTATGTCTCATCCAGCTGTGCGTCTAGATATGGTCAATCCAGGTTGCATCACAGCCCCTGAACGCATTGTGTAAGAATTTCTCTCTCTTTCACTGTCTTTGTTTCATGGGTGTTTCAAAGTAATTTATTTCTATAATGGGGTTTAGCTGCTTTTCACTGCTGTGTTTATGCCGCTTTACACCCACTTGACACACTAACAGAGAGATATCAATACATAGGTTTTACGATTATTATTAGTCAGATATATTCTTGTGCGGTGAATAGGGCGTGTTGAGTCCAGTTCTCTGAGCAAGGAGTAGGTCTTGTCTATTACATATTGGGTTTATGGAACGGTATCTGAGCTAATTTGATACCCTTGTTTTATGTATCACCCCACCTCACCTTTCCCGTTAAGCAGCCATAGTGTGTTTTCTGCATGTGTGACTCTGTTCTGTTTTGTAATTCAGTTCAAGTGTAACGGTTTTTACATTCCCTCTATCAGTGATACCTTATGAGAAGTGTCCTTTTCTGTGTGACTTATTTCACTTAGAATCGTCGTACCTAAATCCACTCATCATGCTGCTACTAACCTTATGACATTGATTTCATGGCTGAGTGATATTCCATTGTACATAAGGACCACAGCTTCTTTATCCATTTTTCTCTTTCCTGGGATATTTAAGGTGGAATGAAGTGGAGGTCCTGGTCAACAGAGCAGCCCTAAACTTTGGGGTGCTTGTGTCTTGCTGATTTTTAATTTTCCCAATTTATACCCCCATGAGTGGAAGTGCCCTATGCTCTCTAAGCTGTGTTTTTCAGATGTTTCAGGACTCACCGGACACTTCTCCGGAGTGGCTCTTGGCAATTTACATCCCGCCCATCAGTGTAGCAAGGCTCCCATTTCTCCATGGCCTGTCCTGCATTTCTGGTTTTGACACTTTTTTCAGCATGGCCCTTTTGACCGATGGGAAGCGAGACTTCTTTGTAGCGCTGATTTGCCTTTCCAGGTTGCTTGGTTGGCCAAAAAGGGCGTATGCGTTTTTTCCTGAATATATTCAGGAAAAAACGCATACGCCCTTTTTGGCCAAGGGCATCATTGTCAACGTTTTGCCGCTTTTCATGTGCTTTAAAGGCGATTCGTATCTACCTCCTGAAATCTGTTTCCTGCAATTCTGCCTTGATTTCAAATCCTCTTCTTTGCCTTCCCTCAATATATTTGTGGACGAGAGTTATCATTTATAACTCTGCAGGTTTGTGAATTGCAGTGCCCTGAACCTCCATTTTACAACTCGTTTTTATGGGAGCTGGCCGCAAAATCGCAGAATGGCTTCAGGCCCTGTTCTGGTTCTGGGGGTCAGGCTGAGCCTGTGGTTAATTCTTCTTTCTGATGGGAAAATAGAGTGACCTGTGCCTGTCCCAACACCAAGAGCTAGTCTCTCGTTGGTTCCACGTCTTCCCGTTTATCCTCAGGACAAATTGCAACCTGTATGGAACAGGAGGTTAAAGGTGCTGATGCTCCAAGTAGGGAGCTTGCTAGTAAAGCGGCTGGAATGGCGAACCCGGGCACAAGGAGATGAGAAATGAGGTGCGTTTTAGAAACCTTTCCCCATCACACGGTGTACCATCTTCTGGGTTTCTCATGCATGTTTTTGATGTAGGAAGATGCCCTTGAACCTGGAGATTTGGGACCCATGCGATGGGTACCACGCAGTATTCCTTTAAAGGGTCTGCGTTTGCTCACCCAACCTCACCAAACCTCTCAGCCCCAAGAGTGTCCACCCTTATGTCTCATCCAGCTGTGCGTCTAGATATGGTCAATCCAGGTTGCATCACAGCCCCTGAACGCATTGTGTAAGAATTTCTCTCTCTTTCACTGTCTTTGTTTCATGGGTGTTTCAAAGTAATTTATTTTTATAATGGGGTTTAGCTGCTTTTCACTGCTGTGTTTATGCCGCTTTACACCCACTTGACACACTAACAGAGAGATATCAATACATAGGTTTTACGATTATTATTAGTCAGATATATTCTTGTGCGGTGAATAGGGCGTGTTGAGTCCAGTTCTCTGAGCAAGGAGTAGGTCTTGTCTATTACATATTGGGTTTATGGAACGGTATCTGAGCTAATTTGATACCCTTGTTTTATGTATCACCCCACCTCACCTTTCCCGTTAAGCAGCCATAGTGTGTTTTCTGCATGTGTGACTCTGTTCTGTTTTGTAATTCAGTTCAAGTGTAACGGTTTTTACATTCCCTCTATCAGTGATACCTTATGAGAAGTGTCCTTTTCTGTGTGACTTATTTCACTTAGAATCGTCGTACCTAAATCCACTCATCATGCTGCTACTAACCTTATGACATTGATTTCATGGCTGAGTGATATTCCATTGTACATAAGGACCACAACTTCTTTATCCATTTTTCTCTTTCCTGGGATATTTAAGGTGGAATGAAGTGGAGGTCCTGGTCAACAGAGCAGCCCTAAACTTTGGGGTGCTTGTGTCTTGCTGATTTTTAATTTTCCCAATTTATACCCCCATGAGTGGAAGTGCCCTATGCTCTCTAAGCTGTGTTTTTCAGATGTTTCAGGACTCACCGGACACTTCTCCGGAGTGGCTCTTGGCAATTTACATCCCGCCCATCAGTGTAGCAAGGCTCCCATTTCTCCATGGCCTGTCCTGCATTTCTGGTTTTGACACTTTTTTCAGCATGGCCCTTTTGACCGATGGGAAGCGAGACTTCTTTGTAGCGCTGATTTGCCTTTCCAGGTTGCTTGGTTGGCCAAAAAGGGCGTATGCGTTTTTTCCTGAATATATTCAGGAAAAAACGCATACGCCCTTTTTGGCCAAGGGCATCATTGTCAACGTTTTGCCGCTTTTCATGTGCTTTAAAGGCGATTCGTATCTACCTCCTGAAATCTGTTTCCTGCAATTCTGCCTTGATTTCAAATCCTCTTCTTTGCCTTCCCTCAATATATTTGTGGACGGGAGTTATCATTAATAACTCTGCAGGTTTGTGAATTGCAGTGACCAGAACCTCCATTTTACAACTCGTTTTTATGGGAGCTGGCCGCAAAATCGCAGAATGGCTTCAGGCCCTGTTCTGGTTCCGGGGGTCAGGCTGAGCCTGTGGTTAATTCTTCTTTCTGATGGGAAAATAGAGTGACCTGTGCCTGTCCCAACACCAAGAGCTAGTCTCTCGTTGGTTCCACGTCTTCCCGTTTATCCTCAGGACAAATTGCAACCTGTATGGAACAGGAGGTTAAAGGTGCTGATGCTCCAAGTAGGGAGCTTGCTAGTAAAGCGGCTGGAATGGCGAACCCGGGCACAAGGAGATGAGAAATGAGGTGCGTTTTAGAAACCTTTCCCCATCACACGGTGTACCATCTTCTGGGTTTCTCATGCATGTTTTTGATGTAGGAAGATGCCCTTGAACCTGGAGATTTGGGACCCATGCGATGGGTACCACGCAGTATTCCTTTAAAGGGTCTGCGTTTGCTCACCCAACCTCACCAAACCTCTCAGCCCCAAGAGTGTCCACCCTTATGTCTCATCCAGCTGTGCGTCTAGATATGGTCAATCCAGGTTGCATCACAGCCCCTGAACGCATTGTGTAAGAATTTCTCTCTCTTTCACTGTCTTTGTTTCATGGGTGTTTCAAAGTAATTTATTTTTATAATGGGGTTTAGCTGCTTTTCACTGCTGTGTTTATGCCGCTTTACACCCACTTGACACACTAACAGAGAGATATCAATACATAGGTTTTACGATTATTATTAGTCAGATATATTCTTGTGCGGTGAATAGGGCGTGTTGAGTCCAGTTCTCTGAGCAAGGAGTAGGTCTTGTCTATTACATATTGGGTTTATGGAACGGTATCTGAGCTAATTTGATACCCTTGTTTTATGTATCACCCCACCTCACCTTTCCCGTTAAGCAGCCATAGTGTGTTTTCTGCATGTGTGACTCTGTTCTGTTTTGTAATTCAGTTCAAGTGTAACGGTTTTTACATTCCCTCTATCAGTGATACCTTATGAGAAGTGTCCTTTTCTGTGTGACTTATTTCACTTAGAATCGTCGTACCTAAATCCACTCATCATGCTGCTACTAACCTTATGACATTGATTTCATGGCTGAGTGATATTCCATTGTACATAAGGACCACAACTTCTTTATCCATTTTTCTCTTTCCTGGGATATTTAAGGTGGAATGAAGTGGAGGTCCTGGTCAACAGAGCATCCCTAAACTTTGGGGTGCTTTTGTCTTGCTGATTTTTAATTTTCCCAATTTATACCCCCATGAGTGGAAGTGCCCTATGCTCTCTAAGCTGTGTTTTTCAGATGTTTCAGGACTCACCGGACACTTCTCCGGAGTGGCTCTTGGCAATTTACATCCCGCCCATCAGTGTAGCAAGGCTCCCATTTCTCCATGGCCTGTCCTGCATTTCTGGTTTTGACACTTTTTTCAGCATGGCCCTTTTGACCGATGGGAAGCGAGACTTCTTTGTAGCGCTGATTTGCCTTTCCAGGTTGCTTGGTTGGCCAAAAAGGGCGTATGCGTTTTTTCCTGAATATATTCAGGAAAAAACGCATACGCCCTTTTTGGCCAAGGGCATCATTGTCAACGTTTTGCCGCTTTTCATGTGCTTTAAAGGCGATTCGTATCTACCTCCTGAAATCTGTTTCCTGCAATTCTGCCTTGATTTCAAATCCTCTTCTTTGCCTTCCCTCAATATATTTGTGGACGAGAGTTATCATTTATAACTCTGCAGGTTTGTGAATTGCAGTGCCCTGAACCTCCATTTTACAACTCGTTTTTATGGGAGCTGGCCGCAAAATCGCAGAATGGCTTCAGGCCCTGTTCTGGTTCCGGGGGTCAGGCTGAGCCTGTGGTTAATTCTTCTTTCTGATGGGAAAATAGAGTGACCTGTGCCTGTCCCAACACCAAGAGCTAGTCTCTCGTTGGTTCCACGTCTTCCCGTTTATCCTCAGGACAAATTGCAACCTGTATGGAACAGGAGGTTAAAGGTGCTGATGCTCCAAGTAGGGAGCTTGCTAGTAAAGCGGCTGGAATGGCGAACCCGGGCACAAGGAGATGAGAAATGAGGTGCGTTTTAGAAACCTTTCCCCATCACACGGTGTACCATCTTCTGGGTTTCTCATGCATGTTTTTGATGTAGGAAGATGCCCTTGAACCTGGAGATTTGGGACCCATGCGATGGGTACCACGCAGTATTCCTTTAAAGGGTTTGCGTTTGCTCACCCAACCTCACCAAACCTCTCAGCCCCAAGAGTGTCCACCTTTATGTCTCATCCAGCTGTGCGTCTAGATATGGTCAATCCAGGTTGCATCACAACCCCTGAACGCATTGTGTAAGAATTTCTCTCTCTTTCACTGTCTTTGTTTCATGGGTGTTTCAAAGTAATTTATTTTTATAATGGGGTTTAGCTGCTTTTCACTGCTGTGTTTATGCCGCTTTACACCCACTTGACACACTAACAGAGAGATATCAATACATAGGTTTTACGATTATTATTAGTCAGATATATTCTTGTGCGGTGAATAGGGCGTGTTGAGTCCAGTTCTCTGAGCAAGGAGTAGGTCTTGTCTATTACATATTGGGTTTATGGAACGGTATCTGAGCTAATTTGATACCCTTGTTTTATGTATCACCCCACCTCACCTTTCCCGTTAAGCAGCCATAGTGTGTTTTCTGCATGTGTGACTCTGTTCTGTTTTGTAATTCAGTTCAAGTGTAACGGTTTTTACATTCCCTCTATCAGTGATACCTTATGAGAAGTGTCCTTTTCTGTGTGACTTATTTCACTTAGAATCGTCGTACCTAAATTCACTCATCATGCTGCTACTAACCTTACGACATTGATTTCATGGCTGAGTGATATTCCATTGTACATAAGGACCACAACTTCTTTATCCATTTTTCTCTTTCCTGGGATATTTAAGGTGGAATGAAGTGGAGGTCCTGGTCAACAGAGCAGCCCTAAACTTTGGGGTGCTTGTGTCTTGCTGATTTTTAATTTTCCCAATTTATACCCCCATGAGTGGAAGTGCCCTATGCTCTCTAAGCTGTGTTTTTCAGATGTTTCAGGACTCACCGGACACTTCTCCGGAGTGGCTCTTGGCAATTTACATCCCGCCCATCAGTGTAGCAAGGCTCCCATTTCTCCATGGCCTGTCCTGCATTTCTGGTTTTGACACTTTTTTCAGCATGGCCCTTTTGACCGATGGGAAGCGAGACTTCTTTGTAGCGCTGATTTGCCTTTCCAGGTTGCTTGGTTGGCCAAAAAGGGCGTATGCGTTTTTTCCTGAATATATTCAGGAAAAAACGCATATGCCCTTTTTGGCCAAGGGCATCATTGTCAACGTTTTGCCGCTTTTCATGTGCTTTAAAGGCGATTCGTATCTACCTCCTGAAATCTGTTTCCTGCAATTCTGCCTTGATTTCAAATCCTCTTCTTTGCCTTCCCTCAATATATTTGTGGACGGGAGTTATCATTTATAACTCTGCAGGTTTGTGAATTGCAGTGCCCTGAACCTCCATTTTACAACTCGTTTTTATGGGAGCTGGCCGCAAAATCGCAGAATGGCTTCAGGCCCTGTTCTGGTTCCGGGGGGCAGGCTGAGCCTGTGGTTAATTCTTCTTTCTGATGGGAAAATAGAGTGACCTGTGCCTGTCCCAACACCAAGAGCTAGTCTCTCGTTGGTTCCACGTCTTCCCGTTTATCCTCAGGACAAATTGCAACCTGTATGGAACAGGAGGTTAAAGGTGCTGATGCTCCAAGTAGGGAGCTTGCTAGTAAAGCGGCTGGAATGGCGAACCCGGGCACAAGGAAATGAGAAATGAGGTGCGTTTTAGAAACCTTTCCCCATCACACGGTGTACCATCTTCTGGGTTTCTCATGCATGTTTTTGATGTAGGAAGATGCCCTTGAACCTGGAGATTTGGGACCCATGCGATGGGTACCACGCAGTATTCCTTTAAAGGGTCTGGGTTTGCTCACCCAACCTCACCAAACCTCTCAGCCCCAAGAGTGTCCACCCTTATGTCTCATCCAGCTGTGCGTCTAGATATGGTCAATCCAGGTTGCATCACAGCCCCTGAACGCATTGTGTAAGAATTTCTCTCTCTTTCACTGTCTTTGTTTCATGGGTGTTTCAAAGTAATTTATTTTTATAATGGGGTTTAGCTGCTTTTCACTGCTGTGTTTATGCCGCTTTACACCCACTTGACACACTAACAGAGAGATATCAATACATAGGTTTTACGATTATTATTAGTCAGATATATTCTTGTGCGGTGAATAGGGCGTGTTGAGTCCAGTTCTCTGAGCAAGGAGTAGGTCTTGTCTATTACATATTGGGTTTATGGAACGGTATCTGAGCTAATTTGATACCCTTGTTTTATGTATCACCCCACCTCACCTTTCCCGTTAAGCAGCCATAGTGTGTTTTCTGCATGTGTGACTCTGTTCTGTTTTGTAATTCAGTTCAAGTGTAACGGATTTTACATTCCCTCTATCAGTGATACCTTATGAGAAGTGTCCTTTTCTGTGTGACTTATTTCACTTAGAATCGTCGTACCTAATTCCACTCATCATGCTGCTAATAACCTTACGACATTGATTTCCTGGCTGAGTGATATTCCATTGTACATAAGGACCACAACTTCTTTATCCATTTTTCTCTTTCCTGGGATATTTAAGGTGGAATGAAGTGGAGGTCCTTGTCAACAGAGCAGCCCTAAACTTTGGGGTGCTTGTGTCTTGCTGATTTTTAATTTTCCCAATTTATACCCCCATGAGTGGAAGTGCCCTATGCTCTCTAAGCTGTGTTTTTCAGATGTTTCAGGACTCACCGGACACTTCTCCGGAGTGGCTCTTGGCAATTTACATCCCGCCCATCAGTGTAGCAAGGCTCCCATTTCTCCATGGCCTGTCCTGCATTTCTGGTTTTGACACTTTTTTCAGCATGGCCCTTTTGACCGATGGGAAGCAAGACTTCTTTGTAGCGCTGATTTGCCTTTCCAGGTTGCTTGGTTGGCCAAAAAGGGCGTATGCGTGTTTTCCTGAATATATTCAGGAAAAAACGCATACGCCCTTTTTGGCCAAGGGCATCATTGTCAACGTTTTGCCGCTTTTCATGTGCTTTAAAGGCGATTCGTATCTACCTCCTGAAATCTGTTTCCTGCAATTCTGCCTTGATTTCAAGTCCTCTTCTTTGCCTTCCCTCAATATATTTGTGGACGAGAGTTATCATTTATAACTCTGCAGGTTTGTGAATTGCAGTGCCCTGAACCTCCATTTTACAACTCGTTTTTATGGGAGCTGGCCGCAAAATCGCAGAATGGCTTCAGGCCCTGTTCTGGTTCCGGGGGGCAGGCTGAGCCTGTGGTTAATTCTTCTTTCTGATGGGAAAATAGAGTGACCTGTGCCTGTCCCAACACCAAGAGCTAGTCTCTCGTTGGTTCCACGTCTTCCCGTTTATCCTCAGGACAAATTGCAACCTGTATGGAACAGGAGGTTAAAGGTGCTGATGCTCCAAGTAGGGAGCTTGCTAGTAAAGCGGCTGGAATGGCGAACCCGGGCACAAGGAGATGAGAAATGAGGTGCGTTTTAGAAACCTTTCCCCATCACACGGTGTACCATCTTCTGGGTTTCTCATGCATGTTTTTGATGTAGGAAGATGCCCTTGAACCTGGAGATTTGGGACCCATGCGATGGGTACCACGCAGTATTCCTTTAAAGGGTCTGGGTTTGCTCACCCAACCTCACCAAACCTCTCAGCCCCAAGAGTGTCCACCCTTATGTCTCATCC
>NW_028122172.1:0-57745 GCF_965194805.1 Balaenoptera borealis | reverse complement strand
TTCTGGAGAACTATATTCAGAAATTAATGTAAGCATCTAAGGTGCGCATGTGTGTTTTTTCACCCATGATCATGTTTGTGCATGTGTGTGTGTGTGTGTGCGTGCATTCCACTGCTACAGGAGACATGCAAAATAATATCAGATTTGCTACTATATGAAGTACTGGTTTCTCCCAAGAACTGTGTGCTCGCAGGGTTCGTTCAGGAAGGTGAGTGCCCTACCACCACACTGCAGTCATATCTCATCACCTTCGGCAGGAATAATTTACACTTTAACCTTACATGCAGGTGTATTAAATAAGTATTACTCATCAGAACTTGCTTATTAATAAAACAAGCTGAATTAGCCACTGCAGAATCATATTTGGAAATTCAATGACAATTTTACATTTTTAATAAAGGCTCAGAAATATTATTGCAGAGCAGGTGGTACAGAAAACTGTGGTCAAATTTGACATTCATTAATAATTGAAGTGTGGAACGTGACAGGTGAAAATTGATATTGATTTCTTTCCTCTGATATTTGGAAGAGTTCTAAAAGGTAAATAAAATGAGATTACAAGACATATCAAGTCTCACTGATTTCTTTGATCACCTCCTCCCCACATATCACTCCTTCGCCTACCATGTTTTGAATAATTCAATGCCCATAGTCTTTCCAGTTCAGTGCATTATAAAACACACTCAAGCTGGGTTCTGAAAGCTGAACTTTTTATGAAGGATTATTTAAAACAAAATGCGTCTTGAGCCCAACAGCCTTTGAAACCAAACAGTCCTGGGAGTTCAGTAAGGAAATGTCAACACTGTGGAGAACTTTTGGATTCAGAAAATTCAGTAATCCTATTTGATGTATGTTAACCATATCAATATTAACAACCTTCTGCTTGATTTCAGCACTGATTTGAGAGCTGAGTTACTACTGGTCTTGTATTTTAACTAGTTGTGAAAGCACTGAGAGAGTTGTTCTTGGGTTGAACTTGACCTGCCTCTGGGAATGCTCTCTGTTCTATCCATCTTGAAAAGCTTTATTCAAGTGCATTTCTCTGCCTTCCTTCTTCTCAGCTGCACCCCTTGGGAAAACGAAAGATGCTCAAATATAGATGTTAACACTGCAGATGCTCTGTTTGGCAATGGTGTCTTTCAGCTTCCCAATAAAAAATTATATTGCTGACCAGCCATTTGACTGAAAAGTGACTCATTTTACTGACAGATATCTGGATTGAGATGCCAAAAGAAATAGGTCATTTCAAATTTCCTTTTTAATTTGAAGTCATAGCTTTGTGTTGCAACACTACTTGTTCAAAAGTTAGATCATGAAGGTTCCTTCCTATGACCTCCAAATAATTAATTAAAATGTTCTTCAATAAGCTATATAAAAAGCAAGCAGAATATTCCTAATTATCAATCTTTCTCTTGCGTCATATAGTTCTTGTAATTTCAAAGAAGAGAAACTCAAATGGAAAGTGTTACAGTAGCTAAGCATACCAGCACTGTTATCTAACCATTCAGCAATTTTCTCTGCCAAGTCACTCTGAACCTTAGACTAGTGAGAATGTCTTTTTAATTAATTTTTAAGGTTCTCCTCTTTTGAGTTAAAAAATGGTCACAATTTTATAAGTAAAATTAAAGAAAAAACACAAAATAGACCATCTGAGATATTTCCATTAGGCATTATATATATATATATATATATATATATATATATATATATATATATACATAATTTTAATATATATACATATATAAATGCACTGGGATAAATCTCCATCTTCTGTGTCAGTCGGACATAGGTCCATTTTCTTAGGAATAGGGAACTCCTTTCACAATGGAAGTGAGGAAATTGGCTGGACCATCCTTCTTGAATATAATTCCATGAAGCCGCCATTTAAGGTTGTCTGGATCTTGGTTCCTTCTAGCAATCTACTACTCCAACAGTGTGTAGTTCATCCAATTCAGGTCTTTCTGAAGCCAGGCTAGAAATACAAAGTGAGGTGGACGACTGAGGTAACTGACCAAAAAGGAGGAGGAAGAGAGCAAAACAATTTCCCAGTTTCATTTTTTACCATATTCTCTGTGCTTTACAAGGGAAAAAATATTTGGGTCTGAGTTCCTTTCATTCTTAGCCATTGTTGGTTCAAAGTCTGAGAAAAAAAAAAAAAAAAAAAGGTAAAAACGAAAATATGGAGTCCAGAATTCTGTTAGCTCTCTTGCATGCAATATCACAACTTAAAAGACCTTCCAAAATGAAGGAATAAAGTTTTAAAAATATAGCCCAATCTTTTCAATCTAAACAAGTAAACACTAAAATATATATTCTAGAAATCCAGCAAACACACTAACCACAGTCAAAGCAAAGGAAGGCTTATGGTTTACCAAATGACAGTGGCTGTCTACAAGAGAGAGAAAGAGAATACTCCAAAATTCTATCTGACCTGGCAGAGCTCAGCACAGCTACTATTCTTCTTTCCTAAAATCAAGGCATAAAGAAATTGAATAAAACTTGCCAAAATGTCACCCGCTGCCTCCAAAAGCAGATTAAAGAAGGGAGTGTCTAGAAATCAGGATGAAGAAAACTACTTAGAGAAGCCCCTTCTCCTATCAGTGGACCACCAGGGTTTATCTGGGTAATAAAATGATAATAGGCCTTTTTGTCATCTTCTTTTTATAATTTAAATTTCAGTTAACATTTAAAAAATATCCAATCAGAATGACAGGCATTTCCAGAAGTATCAGTTTTTTTAATCCTCACCCTTTTACAAATGTGAAAACTGAGGCTCAGTATAGTTGCCAAGGAATTTTCCTAAATCATTGAAGCTGTAAATTTGGGACCTAAGTCTAAATCAGATTCTCATTTTATCTTTGCTATCTTCTTAAAATTCTGTTTAGGGACATGGGGAGGGGGAAGGGGAAGCTGGGACGAAGTGAGAGAGTGGCATGGACATATACACACTACCAAATGTAAAATAGCTAGTGGGAAGCAGCCAAATAGCACAGGGAGATCAGCTCGGGGCTTTGTGACCACCTAGAGGGGTGGGATAGGGAGGGTGGGAGGGAGACGCAAAAAGGAGGGGATATGGGGATATATATATACATATAGCTGAGGCACTGTTATACAGCAGAAACTAACACAACATTGTAAAGCAATTATACTCCAATAAAGATGTTAAAAATATATATATGAAAGCTATACTATAAACTAGATACAGTGATAATATATCTGAGAGGTGGAATTATGGCTGCTTTTTAATCTATTTTTGGATTATTTGATTACTTGATTTCTCTATAAAGAATATGAATCCCTTGTGTAATAAAAGTGACTCAAAACCAAAAAACAAAACAAGAAAAAAAACCAATTCTGTTTAGGAAGAGAGGATAGAATGAAGGTTTGAGCATAGAAATCATCTAGAAATCACTGAAGATACTGGGCCTGTAGTGCAGTTTCATTTGTAGTGGGTTTGGCTTACATTCTTATGTTTAGTTTTATTTCTATACAACTATCAAAGAAGGAGAAAGAAGTTGGGTAATATTTGCATTTGCAACTAATCAAAGCAGAATTGCTTTTAGCTTTAACAAAAAGATCATTTTGTGATCTCAGATTAACATCTTTATTCTTAAATGGAGCATAAATAACATTTATTGGCTAAGATTATTTGCAATAAACAAGACTGTTTACTGTTTATCACCTAGCAGATGACTATTTGTAAGTCTCACTGAGTATGCTAAAAGCTTATACTGAGCTCTCATTTTACCAGAGTGAATTGAAATTAACTTCAGCAGCCAGAATTAATGAAACTGGGTAAATGATGCAAAGATATTCCATAGGGTATTCTGTTTTAATTAGAGATAGCAAATGTGAGTCATTAGAGGTTTTTTAAAATGTTGCATTCTATTACTTTCTCATATTTTAAATCTAGGAATATAGATGAAAACTAAAACATGTTAGCCACCTTAGTTCAGTTTTTAATGTATCAGCTCTGAATTTATATTGAGTGAATAGTAAAGAGTCTGAATGAAGAAAATAATCTGGAGGCATTCAGGTACAAGTCATAAATTTTATTAGAAGTTGAGTATCTGTTAATTAGCAGGTAGCTATATAACTTAACTATAAAGCCACTACAATTCAAACATTGTAGCATTACTACATGAATGAACACATATACAAATTAAACAGAAAAGAATATCCACAAATAGTTCTAAGTATGTCTGGGAAGTTTGATTGTGATAAAGTCAAGTCATAATCTTTAAAACTGATGCCTAGAAAACTACACACCCATTGAAAACTAAAGTCTGTACCTCACACTACATACCAAAATAAATTACACCAGTTGCACATGTAAGAAGCTTGCAAGTTGCCACTTTATCCTAACAAGATGCTTCTTTTACAAATGTTTTCTCCCACTCTGTGGCTTGTCTTTTCATTATCTTGATAGTGATTTTCACAGAGCAGAAATTTTCTATTTTAATGAAGTCTAGCTTATCAATTCTTTCTTTCATGGATTGTGCCTTTGGTGTTATATATATATATTTTTTCACACACACACACTGTATTTTATTTTTACAAGAGATAAATAGACTGACGCCAAGCATTGTACATGGATGACCACAAAAAAAGCAACAATGAAGGACAATAAAGGACAACCATCAACCTACCTAATCTGCTCAATTTGAAGACCCATAAAGGACTTTGGGGCATTAGTGTGAAGAGGGCTTCCTTTTGCGTTTGTGTGTATGTGTGTAATTCACTTTGACACTGTGGTTAGGCTAAAGTAGCACTATTCTGGGCTTTCATCTTTGGCAACTTTTTTCTCACCAAGAAGCTTTTTTATTGGGTTGACGCCAAATGAGTATTTGCCTGATTCCTCATGTCCTGATTCTTTAACTATTTTCCTAGTTTGGACAGCCACAAATTTGGTTAGTATTTGTTCATTTTACCCTTCAACGTGGACACACTTGAAGCGAAGTGAACTCCCACCACACTGATGGTAGACTCCATCTGAGCATGCTCAAAAGAGCACAGAAGGTTGTCCACGGGGAGGGTACTATCAGAGGCTGATCGACAGTATCTGTGTTGTAGACCAACTTAAGGGCAAACACATACGGTTCTTACGCTTTCCTGCTCCTGATAATAGGCAATGGCAGGCTCTGGATCACAATGTTTGAACCCAGCAGGAATAGTTTTGCACTCTATGTGGCATGACTATGATAAGGGGTATATATATCTTATCTAGCATGTATCTTCTTTTTTATGATACACAAATACAAGGCTGTCACTTTCTGAGACAATAAACTTTCTCTGGCTGTGACAGATCCAAAGCAGATGCCAAGTTAGAAACATTTCTGAATTAGGTGATTTGGGTTCCTTGACCAGGTTAAAAAACAAAACAAAACTGTTTTTCTTCTTGGTTTCACATTTAAACAATATGAGTTAGTCTAAACTATATGACCAAAAAATAGAACTACTAAAATAACAGGCCCTTATCATTATTATTTTGATATAATAAATAATAGAGGGATATTGTTTTACTAATAATTACCAGCATTTAGTAACGGCAAGCCAAACATTAAGCCTTTAGGAAATTTGTGAACTCCTTCATTTCTTACAATAACTCTGTCAGATTGGTACCAGTATTTATCCCCATTGATGAAGAAACTCAGTTTCAGAGGAAGACACTGAGGCACAGAGAGGTTAACTGTAACTTGTCCATAATTGCCCGAGCTGCTATGCCAGTCTGCTTCATCAACCACTATCACCACTATCACATTTCTTTAATTGGACTTTAGATTCAGATAAACAATTTTTCCTGGTTGCAAGGAAATCATCTAACAAGCCCAGATTGCAATGCTTGAGATGCAAGTCTGAGCCCAAATCTGAGAACCCTAAACCATGTGATCACTAAAAATACTGAGTATCAATTCTGAGCCTTATAATATGAGTTTGCATTTAAAATAACAGGTCCTATTAGAAATAAGCATACAAATGGCATTCTAGGAGGGAATATATCCAACAGGTGTTTTAAATTCCTTTAGTGGCAATGAAAAAGTATGAAGGCATTTCCTGCAATACTAAATGAGCTGATTTGCTTTTGGTGGGTAAACACTGAACTTTGTTTACAAAACTTAACCTGAAAGTATTTTCTAAGTATCCTGCTATTACTCTACTCAAAGTTAGCCTTATTATCTCCTTTAACAAACAAGAATGGTAAGCCACAGTCTCAGTTAGTATAGTATGGATAAATCATTTGCAGTCTTGGGGAAACTTGTACCTTAACGAGTGTCTTCAATTTGGGGAAGACATGAATTCACAATTGCCATTCTCTATGCATATTATTGCCATATAAACTAATTCCAGCAAAAGAAAGCTATAGTTAGGTAGATCCTTTCATAAAGTGATGCAGTCACTCAGGAATACTTTATAACCAAAAATGACTGGACAGTCAATAACCAATGAATTATCCTAATGCTGATTCATCTGAGAGGTCCTTTATTCCAATGACTTTCGCTGCTATCCTTCTCTTTTCCTTTTGGGCTTAAGAACTATGCATAAAGTCTTACTTACTCTAAGGTTCACCTTGTACCTCTCCTGTCATACAACTCATCACTTTCCCCATCATATGCCACCAAATGCCAAAAAGAAATCTGAGTACTCTGTGGTCATGGCACAGGTATTTCTAAAGAGACGAACACGTGTTCAAAAATCACTAATCTGAGAATAAATATATGGGGAAATGAACTGGGGACATGACTGGGGAATCAACTGAAACTGTGAGAGGCCAGCAGGGCAGATATGTGTGTCTGTATGTGCCTTAAAGAATAATGTTCTCTATGAGAAAAAATGCTTTATTGCCCCAAACTTTAATCCAATTAATATCTGGGAATATATTTCAAGACCACTTGTATATACGTGTATGTACATAATGTTAGCATTGTATATTATTTGTGTTATGTTCTCCCTTCTATTCATGGCAATATGTTGCCTTTAAAGTTTAACCTGTTTGTTGATTTTGTACATGGATGAAGGTTCACACAGTAAGATAAGTTCAAGGATTTCTTTCTCCAATACTATTGATATGAATTCCTATTACTTAATTTCTTTTTGATAGATTTTCAGATGACAGTCCAAGACAGTTCTGCCAATGGAAATCACAGGACTACCAAATATGGAAAAGACTTTGGAACACTTACAGTGTGTTTTTATGGTCTGCATCAGAATTCTACAGAAGGCTTTTGGCTGAATTGGCAGTGAAATGAGAATGGAAAGTTAGTGTATCAGTTACTTTTCAGTGTGGTATTTTTTCTTCTCTACTATTCTACTATGTATTAGAAATTATGTAAAAATCAGGAGAAGAGAAATGGTTAAGAAAAAATATAATCTGTCATGTTAAAGACATTCAGCACTTACCTAGACTCACAGGTAACATGAGAGAACATGAGAGCTGGCTTGTGAGAGCTAACCTTGTTCCAATTCCCTCACTGTATTGATGAAAAGCTTTGAGGCTCAAAGAAGGAAGTGACCCTGCCAGAAGCATACCATGAATCCGTGATGAAAGGGAGACTCCTTGGCTTCTGTAGAGCCATGCCTCTGTGCACAAGGTATTAAAGAAGCATTAATTAAATGCCCCTTTACCTAACAACGTGGAGCTTAACCATAGGGTTTGGGCTTCTTGTCTCTTCTTTTCTTTTGCTTTCTCTTTTACATCCTTGGGGCCTTAGTTTTTAGTTGCTCTCTTGAACTGGATTTACAAGACATTTATTTTCACTAGCCCTTATGTTTTTGGATTGTAGGCTGAATTTTTAAGAAGTTGGGGAAGGATACTGAACTGCCAAAAGTTAACAGATTATTGGCAAAGATATAAAAATAATTATAATGCCAATTTCCCTGGGTATTCCCTGTGTACCTTAGGGGTAAAAAGAGTATTTGTAAAGTGATTTCAAAATGTGCAAATATTACCTGTGGGACATAACCTACTGGTTAAGAGCACTAACTCTGAAATTAATTTGCCTGGATCTTTTTTCCCCAGCTCCACCACTTATTAGTGGTGGGACTTCAGGAGTGTTACTTCTTTGTGTTTCACTTTCTCTTTGAAAAACAAGGGCTTAATAACCTCACCCATTTTACAGAGCTGTGGCGTGGAGTTAATACACGTAGTGCTTAGGAATCCATGCTACTCTTAAGTCTTTTAAAATCAATCTTACTATTGTTGTTACTACTATTATTATTTTGTTAGCTGTCCTTGAAAAAGTTTGCCAGCAGTACTCACTTGCTTTTCTTTTTGTTGTATATTCTCTACATCCCACTTAAGCGTTCTACCAAACCCTAAGAGGCTGTTTTCAGATATTTTACACCTCTTTACTTGTTTGTCACAGTAAAAGTAAAAGGAGTGTGGCTCCCCTTGATCGAACGAGCCAGAACTTTGGTTTTCTCCCATTCATACACATTGGTGAACAGATGTGAAAAACGACTCCATGGGGCTTTCAGTCTGGAGCTAAACATCCAGGCTCTGTGTAACTCGACACTGTTATGCACACATGTTGGTCCCTTAGGACCCAAAAGAATCTCAACTAAGCCCATCATTATTTCAGGAATATGAAGAATGCTTTTTGTGAAGCAGCTGAACATAACAGAAATACAAGAAAAGGCAGAGGTGTTTCGTATCACAACTTTTGGAGAAATGCTCAGAGCTCTGAGATGTAGCTGACAATTCCCCCATCAGCTAATGCTTTCAAAGTTACCATAAATTTCACCATAAATACATTTTTTCAGCAATGGCAATAACGCGGTGACTATACTGCTCAATTCCTCACAGTGTCAGCATTAAATACATTAAAAGCGTAAGTTAAAATATCTGTCTGATTGCTTCTGACATAACCCCGAGATCTCTTTTATTTCTGTACTCCATCAATTATAATGTGGAACATTAAGAAAAATTATTTCTAAACACTAACAAGGAATGTAGCAACAAGTGGCAGACAATCAAGGGGAATTTTGCCATAGCATGGTGCTTATTTTGTTACAAGCAGGAATGCAAACCCAAAGGATGTAATTTAGAGGAAACTCTGTCCTGTCTATTCTCTAGGAACTAGAACAAGGAGACTGAGAGAAGATGATTCTGGGTAAATCAAACCGTTTTCTCCTAATTACAGCTGAATAATAGGGAGCAAACTCCCAAGGAAGGTTGTGATCTGCTTGAAGAAAGCTAGGAGGTTGCCCTGGTTAGGGTCTTTCACATACATTTATTCAAGCTCAGACTTGATCATCTGTCAGGGATGCTACAGTAGGGAGAGTTTTGCCGTAGCTGTGAGACTCAGCAAGATCACTTCCAACTCTAAAACCTACAATTTTAATTTAATCACCAACACCAGCAATCATTAAGAGCGACCTCAAATAACTCCAAATCTGTTAATCTACTCACATATTCTTTACACAGTCAACAGGCCTCGAGTGATTACTACATGCCAGCCACAGTTCTAAGACACAGAATAAGGGATAAGAAAGGTAACAACCTCTGTCACTGTGGGGCTTGAGTTCTTTGGGAAGAAGTTCATCTAAATACAAAGAGACACCAAAGAAAATATTTGTTTTTATTATTATTCTGTGAAAGAAGTAAGGTAATCTGACAAATTGGGACTAAGTTAGGCTAGTAGAACCATCAAGGAAAAAATATCTTTAAGAGATGAGTGCCAAAGAATAGAAAGGAACCATTTATGGACAATTTTTCTGGAAATAATATTTCCAAAACATGGGAACAGCAAATACAAAGGCCCTGAGGCAAGATGAAGTTTAACTACAATCAAGGAACAAAGAGAAGCTAAAAGGTTAGGTCAGGAGATAACCACACAAATTTACACCAGCTGGTCCCTAACTTCAAGTCTACGTGGATATATTCTTGAGGTGAGTTAGACATATATATCATCCAAAAACCAACAAAAAAAATTGACTCCAAAGTTACCCTGGAAATTCTGAGTGAGACTCTTTACAAAGGCACAACCATATTAAAGACCACAGACATCATTCTCCAAACTCCACTCTGGCCATCACTTGCAGGCATTTAACGGGGGTGTTTAATATCCTCTCTAAAATATTGGGCAGGAAGAACAAACATCCTAGCATGTCTGCACCATGCACCTAGTGTCTCACAATTGAAAATTGGCTGGAGCTCATCCTGCTGATGGCTTTGCCGGTTTTTTTTACCTTTTATTAAGAGTCCCATCTCTTTTAAGAACTGGGATATATTTTTTGAGGGAAATAAACTATAGGAAAATTCAACTGGCAGAGATCATACTGTACTTGACTTTTCTGTTCTTTGCTACATTTATTTGTTGAGACAAACGTCTGTTCTTAGCCTTTTTTTAGTGGCTCTGTTAAATAGAACAGACACAGAGTACACTGCACATACTTGAAGAACACAATTTAAGTTCTGAAATATGCATATACCCATGGAACTGCCAACACAATCAAGAAAAGGAACATATCCATCACTTGCAAGTGTTTTTATGCCTCATTCATAAAGCCCCTTTCTTTCCCTCACATTTGACCCCTCCACATCCCCAAGTGACCACTGATATGCTTTCTATCGTTAGAGATGGGTTTGCATTTTTCTAGAAATTTATATAAATGGATTCACATAGTGAGGACTCTTTTATCTGGCTTCTTTCACTCAATGTAATTATTTTGAGAGCAACTCATATTTTTGTTGGTATCAATAGTTTATCACTTTGTTTTGCTGAGTAGTGTTTCACTGTATGAGTATACCACAGTATGTTTATTCATTTGCCTGTTGATGGGTGCTCGAGGTTGTTACAATTCTGTCTATTAAAAATAAAGATGCTATGATGATCCACGTACAAGTCTTTGTATGAACATATGCTTTCATTTTTCTTGCATAAATATCTAGGTGCATAAAGGCTGGATCATACGGTAGGTGTATGTTCAACTTATAAAGAAACAGCCAAACTGTTGACTGAAGTGACTGTACCATTTTCCTTCCCACTAGCAGTGTAAAAGACTTCCAGTTCCTACACTGCCTCACCAATACTTGGTGTGGTTGGACTTTTCTAATTTTAGCCATTCAATAGGTGTGTAGTGGCATCTCCTGGGGCTTTCATTTTCATTTAGATAATAATTCATTACATTGAGCAACTTCATGTGCTTATTTGCATCCGTACACCTCCTTGGCAGGGTCTCTTTTTAAATATTTTTACCCATATTGTTAATTTAAAAAAATTTTTCTAGTTACTGAGTTTTGAGAGTTCTATATGTGTTAGAGACACAAGTCTTTTCAGGTATATAATTTATAAATATTTTCTTCCAACCTGTGGCTTTTCTTTTATTAATAATGGCTTCCAAAGATGAAACCCAATTTATCACTTTTTTTCTTTTATGGATCTTGTTTTTGGTGTCATCTCTAGGAAATCTTTGCTTAACCCAAGATCAAAAAGATTTTGTCCAAGTTTTAGAGATTTATGTTTTGATCTACATTTAGTTAATTCTTTATATGGTGTGAAGTAGGGATCAAAGGTCATACTTTTGCATATGGCTATCTATGCACAATATCCGTGTGCCATATGCTTCCAGCACCATTTTTCAAGAAGACTATCCTTTCTCCTCAAAATTGGCTTTGCAGCTCTGTTGAAAAATCAATTGTCCTTATATGTGTGGATATGTTTCTGGGATCTACATTCTATTTGATTGACATATTATATCTGGCTCTTGGTTATAATATATTCTTTCACTGATGTCTTTTCACTTGCTCATGTAAATAGTCTCCCAGTAATATAGTCTTACCATTTTACTGGACATACCTAGGTATACCTGAAATGCATTTGATAAATCGATGGATCTTGCACTCAAACTAGGGTTACTTTCCAAAAACACTTAAAATGTTGAGGTGTAAAAACTATGTATTCTACAGCCTTCCTGCCTCAACCAAGTGTATGTTAACACATCCCCACAAGCTATTTTGCATGTGTATGGGGCTGTAGAGTCTGGGGAGTATGAGAGTGGTATGTGCTGTCTATCCCAAAAGATCATCATAGGACGCAAAGGAAACATTAAGAAAATAGATAGGAATAGTCAAATGCCAAATGTTAAACTATTTCTCATGCGTTTTTAATATTTACATTGAGATAAATAAGCAAATTATTATAAAATAAAATACAAAACTTTAGAGAATATTTCAAAATGCTCTTTTTTGCCAGATGCAACAAGATACTAGGAATAAATAGAGGAATTTTCTGGACCCAGCTTGTCTTTCCTTTTTTATCACCATCGAGTGATGGGGTTGTATTTTATTCAGTCTATTGTACATGTGGATGTGAATAAGATGGAACTTGTCTCAAAAAGAGAAATGAGCAAAGAATATATGTTGTCAACTTGTCTAAAACATTTTTTCATGTTCTGACTCATTTTTCTTTGTATTGGCATTTCAAGGGATTTTGTTTTTTAATTTGACTATTAAAAAACCTTGATAACTTCAGTGAAATCCCATGAAGATAATATAAACAACTGTAATGGAAAATGAAAAGATGATAATAGCAACCAGCACTGTGATATTTCTTGTCAGTGCTCTTTACTATTTAGAATAGTAACAAATCCCATATTAATTTGACTTGTTGAACTTTGGCCTTTACTTTGGTGGAAGAAGTTCCTTTCACTTTGCTTATTATCTGTTTGCAATGAAAAACAATTAATGATGACCATACTTTGATATGATCATCTTAGAGTTGTATAGAGGGGGGATAGTTATGCAACTATTTATATATCTATGGGTTCAAGGAAGTTTAAAGGCTTGATATTTGAATCCTGTGGAATGTAGCCTCCTTTCCCAGAGGAAAATGAAAATATACATGTACTTAATGTAGTTTAAAATAAAGCAACACCTGTTCGTAGAGGCACCTTCTATTCCAGGCATGTTTAGGTATAGGGAAGGGGAACAAGAGCTATAAAACATAATTCTTGTCTATAAGGAGTTTACAGTTTAGGGGGGTTGAGGGCACTCAATGACTCAACGAGGATGAGCCTGATGCAGGTGGCTACAAGGTCATCCTTGGATAAACTCTGCTTTAGGAAAGACCAGCCTACTCTTATTCTGTTAAACTCTTTAACGCGGTGTCCAATAAACCTGAATATCAAGCTCAAACGCCACTTTAGAAATGTTTCCAGGGGTGCTAACAACCAACAAGTTAATATGATTCCTACACACTTGACACAACTCACCAGAGGTCTTGAATTTGGTGAGCATATTGACCTCCTTTAAGAAAGATCACCATTTAAACTTCGAATGCTATGTTCTAAGAAAATGAAGTGAGTAATAAGTGATTTTCAGGTTCAGAGGTGGAAGAGAAAAGAGGTCTCACCTTGAGTAGAACATTTTGTTGGATTCTCCAAAGTGGCAAACAATAAGGAGAACACTAACCAACTAAGACTCTGAATAAATTGAGAATTAAGATGAAAGCCTAAGATGGAAGTCAAAATGTCCCCTAGATTTAAGGATACACTTAGGCTGAAAGGGAAACTATTGAAAAAGATGTAGAAAATGCTAAATATTTCACAAAAAATTTATTAGAACTAATAAAACAACTTAGCAAAGTTTGTTTGCATAATATGAAATCAACATATACGCATCACTTGCATTTCTGCACATTAACAATGAACAATCCGAAAAAGAAATTAGAACAATTCCATTTACAATAGCATCAAAAAGAATAAAATACTTAGGAATAAGCTTAACCAAAGACATGAAAGACTTGTACACTGAAAACTACAGGGTTATTGTAAGAAATTAAGGAAGACATAAATAAATGGAAAGACATCCCATGTTCATGAACTATTGTTAAAATGTCCATATTACACAAAGCTCCCTACAGATTTAATGCAATGCCTATCAAAATCCCCTATTTTTGCAGAAATAGAAGAAATGACTCCAAAATTGATATGTAACCACAAAGGACCCTCAATAACCAAAGCAAACTTGAAGACCTCACACTTTCTTTTGAAATGAAGTTTTCTTGTTATTGTGGGTTAAAAATCCAAAGTCCTAAATGTCCATAAATTATCCTCCTAAATTTACATTTTGGTTCATTCTCAGTGACAGGGCTTTCAGTGCCTGAATGGCATTGAGGGTTCCCTCAATATCTCTAGCTTGGACTTCTGTCACTGACATGGTGTGGGTATCTCAGAACCTTGGCTCTTTTACCAGTTGATCAAGTTCCGCATGAACCATGCTCAGAAGGGCCCCACGTTTGCTTGGTTTCATGCTCTGCTACTGATGTCTTGAAATTCTTAATGATTTTATCTTTGAACTTACGTTTTGTTAGTAAAGTTTATGGGACAATAAAATATACGCATGAGCAGAGGGGACATGTGCAATATGTGTGTCTGCCACCATTCCTGCTGCCCCATTCACATCTAGTTTTCACCCTGCTCATGGTGTGCTTTCCATGACATGCTTATTTGGTACCCATTTGGAGTCTTACTGAATTCCACCAGAATTCTGTGCTACTGGTCACATCCAAGACTAAGTGAAGGTGTTAACAGCTCCGGGAGGCCATGCTTTCCATTTGAATCTGAACTTACTTCTAACACAGAAAGAAAGCAGTTGTTTTTTAAGAAACAAGAATGTCCAAGGAATCTTATCATATCCTTTCTTACTCATTTTATTTCCCAATATTAGCCAAACCCTTCTGCTGAAAAAGATGACATATATGAAAAAGAGAAGAGAGAACAACCCATAGAACCCATTTAGGGCTCACCCTAATCTAGTATGATGTCATCTTATCTCGATTCTATCTGAAAAAAGAATTTACTTGGGCACATTCACAGGTTCCAGGTGAACATGAATTTGGGGAGGACACTATGCACCCCAGTGCAAATACTTTCAACAACACTTTTTCTTTGCAGTTTGAACAAGAGGCACTATATTTTCATTTTGCACTGGAGCCCACACATTATGTCACTTTTTACTGTTAGAGCCCATGTTGGAAAAAGGGGCTTCATGAGACAGCCAAGTGAGTCTGTCAACTGAATTCTAGAATTATCCAGACTTACCCACTTTGTTGCAGCAAGTTGGTTCCAGGCAAACCCATGTGAAAGGGGCATGTCCACAGTGGAGCAGAGAACTTTTGTCTATCACCAGACTCACTCCCAAGATGAAGGCAAGAAGAGCTTAGCAAAGCATGGTCAGTTATTCTTCCTAACTTTGCCAGTCACGTAGGTCACCTCACCTAGCCCGTGTCAGTGAATATAAGAGCAGGGAGGTTAAAAGTTATACTAATCAAATTCCCTTCACATGCTGGTACCATTAGGAACGAGAAGGGAAATTGTCACTAATGCTCCCCTGTTTTTTTCAATCTCTTAACCCACTCAACTATGCCTTTAAGCCTGTAATTAATGGAATATGGCTCTCCCTTCAGGAAAAATAATAGACCTTTATCAGGACAGTCCCGCTCACACTTTTATGGGGCTACTCATTTGAGTGGCTTCCGGGAACTGCTGGTGGATGACTTAGAGTTTCATCCCAGAAGTCTCCGATATGGGTGAGAAATTGCATTAATTTAAATTAACTCCAGGGCTACTCATATCCAATGATCAGAAACAACTTTTTGTTCTACCAGCCATCCACAGCACAGCTAACCATAGAAAATTGATGAGGTTAAATGATACACTAAGATTAAATACATAAAAGCATCCAGTAATACAATTCAGAAATCATAGAAATGTTGCAAATTTGGAAGTACACCTTTGCCAGTATCAAATTCTTCACAGAGAAATTAAAAGGGCACACATTAAACGCTCTTATGAATTAAGGTCCCAAAGTATCAAAGTCCAATTTTGAAATCAAGTTTCCTTGTTACTGTGGGTTAAATATCCAAAGTCCTAAATGTCCATAAACAATCCTCCCAAATGTACATTTGGTTCATTCTCAGCGACAGGGCTTTCGTTGCCTGAATGGGACTGAGGGCTCCTTCAGTATCTGTAGCTTGGACTTCTGTCACTGACACGGGTGTGGGTCTCTCAGGGCCTTGGCTGTTTTATCAGTTTATCAAGCCGCTCATGAACCATGCTTTTAAAGAGTCTAAAGAGTTACTAAGATACAATTTGATTTTACAGCACTATCCCCAAAATTTAAAAACAATCTCAAAAGCAAGCCAAGCCCCCACTCCTAGAAGAGTGAAACTAGGCACATTTTTGTTCCCAGAATCCAGTACAGAATTTGACCAAAGAACATAGCAGAAACTCAATGGCATTTGAGAGAAAGATAAAGTCTCTTTCGTTTTAGCCTCACTAGGATGTCCATTAGTCTATGCCATTTATTTGAAATTTCTGACCTGCGAACTTCGAACTAGGAGGAATCTCTGAAGCCTGACGTTGATTTGTCACTATGAATTTGCCAGGTGCAGTGCACAGCCCTGAGCATCTGTCACACATGGACTCTTGAGTTATCCTTCCTCTTTGACGACCCTGTGGTTCACACTGCAGTACTGAACTGATTATGGCTTCTGTCGAGTGACATTACACCTCCAGTTCTGGTGTGTAGATTTGACAATCCTATGCCGCCACGGCCATTTTCACTGCCTCCTGCTATGGAACTGCATAGACCAAAGGCGGCTGCCTTTAAGAGCATTTCTTTCTCCAACATAATTGACAAATCCAGTTGTCAGCTTGGGTCCACATGTAAAGGGAGTCACTTGAGCCTACGGTAGACCATATGTGTCAATGCCGACAAGTTCTACAAAACATGTTTTCCTTACAGTTGAGTTTTTGTCTCAGTCAAGCCTGCTTGGGAAAAACTGTACCTGAAGAGTAAGGCAAGGTGGACGGCTGCCTGAGACTTTCCTGTCCTGTAAACTCCTGCACACTCTCATGTCAAGTGCCAGGTAAAGGTGTCTGTATACTAAAGACCCTCCAGGTGCCTTATTCATTCCGCTCCAGGTATTGCTCAGTCACCTGCAACTCCCTAACGCCCCTTTTCTTTATGTCAGACCTTTACTTAAGTGGCTCTAAAGAAACAGCCACTCTGCCACACCATAAGCTGCAGCCATCAGCCAAAATCAAAGTATCTTATGGCTGGTATAGTGGGTTGGATGGTGGCCCCCAAAAGGATATATCCATGTCCTAATCCTTGACTGTTACCTCATTTGAAAAAAAAGGTTTTGCAAATGTCATTAAGGATCTTGAGATGGGATTTCCATCCTATATTATCTGGATGGGTCCTAAATATAATGAAAATTGTACTTATTATACAAGAAGGGCAGAGGGACATTTGAGATAGACAAAAGAGAAGATACAGACACAGAAAGGGGGTGATGTGAAGACAGAGACAAAAACTGAGTGACGTGGCCTCAAGCCAAGGAAGCTGGCCACCACCAGAAGCTGAAAGAGGCAGGGATAGAATCTCCCATAGAGCACCTGTAGGGAGAGCAGCCTTGCTGACGCCTTGATATCACACTTCCGGCCTCTACAACTGTGAGATAGTAAATTTCTATTGTGTTAAGCCTCCAAGTTGATTAGTCTCCCAGCAAGCACGGGACACTTACACAGCATGCATTAAACCTGTTCTAGGCTTCAGCAGTTTACTGCACAAACCTAAATATTTTCAAACAGTCAAAGGTCTCAACATCCCACCATACATTAAAGACCAAGGCACTAGACTACCTTCCTTGGCAGTATCAAAATATTTTCCACATGGACATTTTCCTCTCCAAAATGTCTGCTCCTTTCTTTTTATTTCTCAGTGTTCCCAGGTAATGCACCAAATGTTAGGGTCTTTTAATTACCTTCCAGCAAGTACAATGCCTTAATTCCATTTGGTTTGGAATAAATTAGGAAATAAGATAAAAGAGAAAAGATGGAGGGCCGAATATTCCTGTTACTGTTGATAACCCTGGCTTGAGAATCCAGTTTCAATGAAATGATCACATAACGGAACCCCAGAATTGGGCAGATTTACTAACTAGTAATACACAGAATGAGAGAAACAAGAAGACACTCACTCACACTCTCAAGGGAGAGAACAGAATTAGTCAAGGCAAGCATGCTCACTTAATTCTTTTCACGCTTTCTATATAAGTCACTTGATCACCCTGGGGCAGAGTCAGTAAAGAAGCAGGGCTGAAATGACCCTAAGAGCTCTCTTGACAGGACTGAAACATCAGGAGCAGGAAAGGAACATTCCCTCACTCCCCACCACCACCACCCCCAGCAGTAAAAAATGATCATCCACATTGACAATGTAAAAGAAATCAGAAACTACACTAACTCTGATTCACTCTTAGTGTACCAACAGCTAATCAGGAGCCTTGTGCAAAAGCATCTTGATTAGTTGCTAATAAAACTGTTTAGAAGCAGACCCCTCCACGTGCCTCAAAGGGAAGATGCAGACCTGTATGCTTCAGGATTTTCTCACCAAAACCCCACACAATTTCTTTACTATTCCAGCCAAGTATGGCCTAGCCCTACCCTTATCCCTGTTTTCCTTGGTTTAGTAATAAAGAAACATAGATGGAAATAAAGAAGAGCTATCAGGTAGAAAGATATAAAATAGTGGGGAAAATAATATAAGTGAAGTCAAGTACCACCACCATTTACTAGAAGTGAACTTTCAGCACCAACATTAATATTTTTTCCTGTTATATCTGTAAATGATAATAACTAATAGGTACATAACAATTTTCAATTTAATCAAATCTCATTTTTATAACTAACTACTTCACAACAAGTAACATGCTAAGGCAACATCAATAGATGAAAAAAGGTAGTCCCTGGCCCCAAGGAATGTTGCCCAGGAGAAGACAGAGATATGTAAAAAATAAAATTACAATGCAGTGTAGCGAGTGCAACAATCAGGCATGCAGAAGTGCAAGGGCAGCAAAAAGGAGCGTGTGATCACAACACTAAAAAGAAGACTGCACAAAAGACATAATATGTAAATTGAGTTTTGAAAAATGAAGTGAGTTTCCCAGGTGCCCCATAGGGAGAAAGGAATTCTTGGAGGAGGGAAAATGAAGACAGTGAATTGTTCATATAATCCAGAAGTGAAGTAGGCAATGGCAGAAGAAATGACTGGACATAGGCGTCATGAATACTTGTGTGTCTGCATTTTAGCAAGTCCATTCTAAAGGAGACTTGGAGGATCAACTCGGGGGTGGGGGGCCGCGGGGGGACAGAACTAGTCATTCCTGCAAGAAACACTGGAACCAGCTTCTACCAACCCACCAAAAAAACAACTTCAAAGGCAACGTGGTATCACAGGAAGGGCTTGTTTGTTTGTTTGTTTTTAGTTCATTAGGCCTCACTTAAAATTCTGATTCCACAATGCACTTTCTTTGGGATCTTGAACAATACTCATAACCTCTGCAAGTTTCAGTATAGTAAGTTTATGTGATTACCTTCATCTGTAATATCCCTGCGTTGCAATCTTAATGGAAACTCAAGTTCAGGCCAAAGACAAGTTTCTCTGTGACTTCTCCTCTGTATTGATTCAAAAGCCATCTCTCCCGTCCTCATTTGTCTTCTCTTATGGAATCTCATAAGAACTTCTAAGACCTCTTTGGTTTTTTGTTGTTGTTGTTGTCTGTTTGTTTTTTAATTGAAGTATAGTTGATTTACAATGTTGTGTTACTTTCAGGTGTAGAGCACAGTGCTTCCTTTTTCACATTCTTTTCCCTTATAAGTTATTACAAAATATTGAGTAGAGTTCCCTGTGCCATAGAGGAGATCCTTGTTGTATCTATTCTATGCCTTCTTTGAATGACTGTAGCACTTGTTGTCTGTATAATTTTTATGTCTGTTGTGGCTTTGTGACTGAAAATGAAAATTTTCTATTGTTCATGTCCTGGCCCTTCCTTAGAAATGTGTTCATTTATCTATTTCATATTTATTGACTACATCTTAGACACCATGTTAACTGCTGGTTCTAGATGTTAGTAAAATATAGACCTTCCTGCTCAAAAGGTCACAGTATTTGTGGGAAAACAAAAAAATGAACAACCTATGTCTCAAAGAGCTTTGTACGTCCCAAAGAGAACACACCTAGTAGGTACAATAAGTACATGTATCATACGTAAATGTATAAATAGTTAATGGGATTAAAAACTAGAGATAACTGCTTTTCGATTCTTAGGAAATGATGATTGTATTTCACCAGGAGCTCAATGACAGTCTGAGAATGAGGGCTTAACCCCCGTCCTGACTCACTGCATCGCTTTCCTATATAAAAATACACAAGTCTGTACATACACTCTAGAAAAAGGCTTATCTGGCATGAATTTCAGATAGCAAGAAGAAAACTTCAAGAGGTTCAGAGAAGCATCCAGAAGCTCACATGATTATCTGGCACTAATACAACTTGCTTGACAGGAAAATAGAGCTGTAAATCTCACAAAATTAGATGATCTTTGAAGAATTTCAAAACCTCTTGCTATTAATTGGAAATCCTAGAAGAACAGCTTCTTTTAAACTATACTGATAATACGCTTTACAGCTTAATATTCAGCAGCCTATGTTTTGGCTAAGTGAGCTTCAGAAAAGAAGGAAACTTGTGGTTTAGTTCCATTTACTCTGGAACTTCTGGTCAAAACATCTACTTCTGTGCTCAGCCATCTCATCATCTGTAAAATGGAGGCAACTCTAAGAAAACATAGTGACAGAGATGTTGCACAGCTTCATGTGTCATTGTCTTCATTTGTTTCAGAAAACCAATCACATCTAAGCTACGACTGAAAGAGTGCAATGTTATTTGGGGTCATCTAGTGCAGCTCTGTCAAAGTAAAGAAAAGGAAAGGGGCCTAGAATAACTATAATTTTCCCAAGAGGACACAATTATTTTATGGTAAATCTGGGTCAAGAACCCTGATCTCTTTGATGCCATTCCATTGTTCTTTCATTGGGTTCTGAACAACCCAGAGAAAGAAAGAGAAATAAAATTCCTATGTGCTGTGTCACTGGTACAGGACGTGGCAAGATTGGAATTGGAGAACTACATATTAACAGGTATCTGGGAAATTCTTCAAACTAATTGAGATATATACCAGGTACATAAAAAACAGTATGTATTCTCAAGATGATCCTGTGGAATGAACAGAACTGGTAACTGAAGGTGTGTGTGTGCTGCAGTTCCAAACAGGATGGGTGAATTCTTGTTTTCTGGCACCTTGAAGACTCCACCCCAACATACATATTAAAATAAAATTAACATTTCAACTGGGTCATATTTAATTCTGCATGCTCCTGTAAGTCAGCAAAATATTCCATATACCATTTAAGTTGTCACTCACTTTTTAACTTGATTTTTAATTTCTAAAAGTCTTTCCAAACACAAAACAGAGGTTGGAAAATGGTATATGGGAAGCTGCAGAGATGAAATAAGCTTATTTCATTTGGCATAAAGATGAATACCCAAACAACTTCTTCATAGCTGAAAGTGTCCAAATCTGCTATCTTCATTTTGTAGTCAAGGCTTCCGGAAAAATATGCTAACGGATTCCTAATTACCCAAAGGCCCCATATCTGTTTCAGTAAGTATCATTATATATTATGGAAATTTTTCTCAGTGACAGAGAAAGACATCCTGGCTGAACATCCCCCTGCCCATGACACAGAGATAATGGTCTCAAGCTATCTTGAAGGCGCTGGAGCCTACTTTACCCGTTACTAATATTAATGGAGGACAAAACTTAATATTCTGTTTGCTCTGTATTTGTTAAATCACTTCTGCCCTTCATTAAAATGGATGGCCCATAATTGAGTCTGTAGTGTGTGTATCATTGGAAACTGAACAAATTTTTGTTGGTTTTATTAATGTCATAGGTTTCTAGGGAGGGTCTACTCAATAACTAAGTCTAGTTTCTCAGTTACCAATAAATTATGATGTAACTTTGAATAAATTAAGCTCATCATAAAGGAAGGATACTGATAGTTGCTACTACCCCTTCACTGAGGGGCTCTTGTAAAGCACTAAATAAAGTAACAGAGGTGTATATGCATGCATATATTTTCAATGATATTTGTACACACTTAAAAAGAACTCTACAGAATGCATTATAAAACTCTTGATGCTGTGTGTCCCTAGTTCCCAGCTCTCTCATTAAAACTACTTAAATGAACAAAATCGTATCTATTAGGATAGCTATCAGAGTACTCCAAATACTACTTCTTGCAGTACCCTGTCCCAACCCTTTGCCTTCCTCTTCCCATTAGTCCTTAATTCAGAAACCCCAGAGATTTGTTCATTAATTTAGGAACATATTTCTTCATTCAGCCAAGAAAATTGATTGATCCCTTACCAAATTTCAGGCACCCTTCTTCAGTATGTTTTATAGGCATGTTCAGGAAACACAGCAGTGATCAACACAGATGAATATAGCCTCTCTCGAGCTGAGGGGAGAGACAAAAGTAAAGAAGCAAATATAAAATCATAAGTTTAAATATGTAAATAAAAATTAAATAAATGGGTAGAATAACTAGTATATCAGCTAAGTGCTGGAAAAAAACAGCAAGCAGGGAAGGGAGATGGAGATTGTTAGCTGGTAGGAGGAGGCTGCGATCTGAAAGTAAGTGATCAATGAGGGCTTTCTGGGGAAGATAAAATTTAAGAGGGAACTTAAGGTTGTGAGAGGGAGCAAGGTGCATATCTGGGAAGTGAATAGTACAAGCATAGGGAACAGTCAGATGGAAGGGCAATGAGGCAAGAGTGGGTTTGGAGTATCCAAGGAGCAGAAAGGATGTCAGTGTGTGGAAAACAGAGGGAGCAAAGTGGAGAGGAGAAGGAAACAGTCAGAGAGGAAACAGAGGCCCAGATTTCTAGGGCTGTGGAGGCACTTTGAGGACTTTGCTTTTCCTGTGAAGAAGCCATTGAAGAGACTTGGGTGACATGATCTGACCTGTTTTAATAGGATCTCTCTGGATGCCATGTTGATTAGAGACTGTAGGAGAATAAGGACAAGCCCCAGAAGACCAACAGTTGATTCAAAGAAGTGATTTACTCAAAAATGCGCCTCCTCCTCAGTGAGGACGCAGAGCCGGGATCGGCAAATACTGGCCACAAATCAAATCAGGCGCTCAGCCTGGATCTGTGTGACTGTGAGCTAATAATGGTTCTCACGTTTCGAAAGGTTGTTGAAGAAAAAAGGGGAGGAGAAGCTACAGAAACTGTATATGGCCCACAAAGCCTAAGACATTTAAAATCCAGAAAATGCTTTCCAACACCTGATGGAAGGCATCTGGCTGGTAGGAGGTCCTCAGCAAAATTTGGAAGAGGAATACATGAGTCAATTAGTTCCTGAAAACATTGTAAAGTGACAGGTGTCAAGAAACATTTATGCCTTCACCCTTAACCTTCACAAATGATGCCATTTCCATTCAGCTATTGAAAAATATATTCTGGCTTTCAACACAATAAACCAGAAGGCATTTTCTCACATAAGCAAGGTCATAAACAACTGTCAGCTAAAGTTGAAATAGCAACAAATCAAATAATAACACAAAACATTTTTATAGATTTTTAAACCTTACAAAGCATTTTCATGTTCATTATCTAATTTAATCCTCAAATCAACTCCATGAGATAGTTATTATTTTCCTATTAGAAATGACCACATATTAAATCCTTAGTGATTGCTCAAGAAAAGCTGAAATCTTGAGTGTTACATCTATTAATGCCAAGGTTGGGTGTTTTCCGATGGGAACACTGGATGCTAAAATCAACAGGGATTTTCAGCTCAAGATGGCAGACTAGGAAACCTTTACTTTCTGTTCCTCCTGAAACCATATTTAAATAAAACTGTAGAAACACCAAAATTAAGCAACCAATAAAAGCCAAGACATTGTGGAAGTCATCAACCACAGAAAGATTTCAACACATTTCGAGAAGGCAAACAATGAAATGGAGGAGCCATGAATAAAATCATTAAGAAAAGACTACCCTAAGTAGGGTCTGCACAAAGCCAGTCAGCTTTTGCTGAGCTCTGGTTATAGTCAAGGGCAGAGGAAAGAAGAGGGGCTGAAAACAAGGAGACAAAAATCATTTTAGGAACAAAAGTTCATTTAATGAGCTCCAGGGAACACTCAGCCTGCTGCCATACAAACTCATGAATTACAATGGATTGTTGGTAAGCAAGACAAGAAAACAGGGAACAAACAAAACAAACAAAAATCAGGACATTGTTTCTTACTGAACTCTTCTCAAATGAGATCAAGGAATTATGGTTCAATGCCACAGCTGTAAATCATTTCTGCTCCTGGAGAGGTTAGAAAGGGCTTATAATATTTACCCCTTTTTTTCAGACAGAATTTAGGTCTGAGCAAAACCTTTTGTGTCCTCAAACCTCAAAGTTTATTGGGGATGGAAGTCCAAATTAGCTGTCACATATCATAAAAAGAATCTCATGGGCAGAGGGTCAAACTAATTTTGGAATATATGAATTATGCCCAGTGTTATTTTCAATAGATTTTAAACTAAAATATATAAATAAATTTTTACTCATCTATATGACTCTGGGTTCTGAAACTTCTACATGTCACATGCGTGATACAGAACACACAATGTCAGCCCCAGGAGAGAGAAAACACTCCAATGAAGCCAAAGAAACAAGTTTCAAACAAGGTAAAGTGATGTGTAGACCAGGATTTTTCAATTCTTTCCTGTCATGCTGAAGCTTCCAGCTCCTGAATAACAACACATGTTTCCCTTGCCCTAGACACCCAAGAGTATGTCTCCTCTCTTGGGCATAAGAATCGCTAGAGTTACATATGTGTAGTAAACAGTGGACCCAGCTGGCATACTCACAATGACCAAATTGTGTTGATCATACTTTAAACCAATACGTCGCTCCACGATGAAGTTGCAATAAATGATATATTTGCTTTCCAGACATGAATGAGATGCCTTACTGGATATACTCCAGGAAGGCCAGAGAAACTGGAATAACTTACTGGTGAATTTCTTTCCGGATAGCCCATGATTTATCTAGAATATAAGCTTTACATATCTGGATCCTTCAAACTAGACCAAAGGGAAAATCTGGGCTGCAAGCCTCAATTAGAAATGTGGGGTGCTGCTATGCTGACAACTGGTGCTCCCTGACCTGTATCTTCTGAGACTAGAACCCAGTGTGGTGGATGAGCAATTCATGCGTTGAACAAAAGAAGACCTCCTACAGGGCAGTGTATGTGTTCATCACACGTATGGCACTTAGGGCTAAGTACCATAAGGGCCACAAGAAAAAAAAAAAAAAAAGTAACACATGAAGCATATATGATAAGGAGGCACCACAGTCCAGAGCACGAGCTCTGGAATCACACAGCCTTGCTTCGAATCCTAGCTAAGCCACTACCATCTGTATAACCTGAAGAACAGTCGAAGGTTTAAATGTTGTTTTACCAAATTTTGAAAAAGAAGTGAAGAAAGAACCTATCTGCCAGGAAGGGACATCGTGGGGTGCAGCACCCAGTCGGGTCAGGGCTCTGCATCCCCTGCTCAGAAACCTTCGCCACCTGGCTCCTGGTGATGCTGGCAGCTGAGCAGCCCTGGAGAAGGTGCTCCCGTCATCAGGCCTCGCAGAGAAGCGGGGGAGGTCCCTGGAGGAGGCTGGCCACAGCCTGGCAAGCTCTGGGTGCCTCCTGCACTCAGCTCTGAACAGGCTCTGGCCCCTGGGCCCCTTGTGGGGGAAGGGCTGGCCGATACATACGCAGGGCTGAGGGGCCTGCAGAGCCGGTGCCCAGGCAGGGTGAGCTCTGCAGGAGAAGGCTTCCACAGTCCCCAACAGTCTCCGCATGGTGGCCCATACGGTGCCAAACACCTGGCACCCACAGCGAGAAGTCCCAGCCACTAGAAAGTCCAGAAGGGGTCGGGCTCTGGGGCCCCGCCCTTTGCCCTTGGGCCGGGGTTTCTCCACGGGCTGGGCTTGCATGCGCCCCCCGCCCCACCCCCTTCCCCGCCCACCCTTTCTCTGTGACGGGTACAATGGACATGTCACAAGCGCCAGGCTGAGCCATCCAGTGTCCAGTGCGTGCTAGACCTTGAGAGGAGGTGAAGCTAAGGAGAAGCTCTCCCAGTTTCACTCTGTTCTCGGATCGCTTGGCGCACAACCGGTCCTACATGGGCAATTTACTATGCAAATTTCGTACTTGGCTCCGCCACCGCCGCCGGCCCCACCGCCCGCCCCGCCGTGGGGCCCCGGTGGGCTGTCACCCGCTGGTTTTGCCTTCCTGGGAGGCTGCCACATCTGACCGGGACCACCCTTCTGCTCCAGCGCCTGCCATCTGCCCTGAGCAGGGAGTCAACATCAGGAAGCTGGTACCATCCAGTCACCTCCCACTGAGGAGACGGGGGCTGGGGAAAACAGGGGCAGAATGGAAAATGACAGCCTGGGAAGGAGGTGAGAAGAGGGAGGTGAAGGTCCCATCCCATGCCATGGTGTCCTCTGCCCCAACCGCATGCTGCTCCCTGCTGCTGGAGAAGCCAACAAAAAAAGTGCTGGGTGAAGACCACCGGCCCAAATCACCAGGCTCACCGATGTCTGGGAAGGAGCTGCAGCGTGAAGAGTCTTCACGCATCCCAACAAGAAGCTCCTCTTCCCTGCTATCTACCAGCAGTAGGCCCTGGAAGCGGAAGATTCCCCTGCCGCTTTTTCTGCCGCTGCCAAGGCTGAGGTCGCCCCCGTCGGGGAACGAGGCACTGACATGGGATCGAGGTGAGCTGCCCCCTCCTCCTAAGCTTCTGTGCTTAGCTGCTGCCAAAAACCCAGGCACCTTGGAGAAGAACATTCAGTGTCGCTGGAAAAAGATCCCCAAGAATATAAGGAAGGTCCAGCCACCGTCCCATGAAAAAGAACCCCCAACACCCATCTGTGTAGATTCTACCCCTCCTTTATACTTACCTACCCCTCTTCCAGTCCCTACCATCAATCCCCCTATTGTAACTGGGCAGCCCATGACTTCTGTGGCAATCCCTTCCACCAGCATGGTCACGGCATCTGGAAGTTTGACCTTGCAGCCTAGTGTCTACACGGACACTACTGCCCCTTCCCAAGCTGTCATTGTTAGGTCTCCCCCAGGTTTCAGGGTGGAGCAGAGGCACCCTGCAGGGGTACCAGTGTCCATCACCCCACCTGTGCCAATGGTCCCCTGCGCCACCCCAATTTTTAACCATCCCTTTGGCCCCCAAACCAACCCTCAGCCCATATTTGGGACCTCTGATGGGCAGCAGAGGGCCTCTCTCCCTGGTGCTCCTGTTTTCTCCAGCCGCCCATTTACGGCTTCAGCTCCTGTTTTCCCCAGCCCCCCATTTATGGCTTCAGGTCCTGTTTTCCCCAGCCCCCCATTTACAGCTTCGGCTCCTGTTTTCCCCAGCCCCCCATTTATGGCTTCAGGTCCTGTTTTCCCCAGCCCCCCATTTACAGCTTCGGCTCCTGTCTTCCCCAGACCCCCATTTACGGCTTCGGCCGTCATTGGTGCTTCAGCAGGCAGCAGCTCTGACACCAAACCTATGGACACCACACCTCCTTCCCAGGCTGTCATTTTCCATTCGGCTCCTGTTTTCCCCAGTCCCCCATTTAAGACTTCGGCCGTCACTGGTGCTTCATCAGGCAGCAGCTCTGACACTGTACCTATGGACACCACACCTCCTTCCCAGGCTGTCATTTTCCATTCGGCTCCTGTTTTCCCCAGCCCCTCATTTACGGCTTCGGCCATCACCAGTGCTTCAGCAGGCAGCAGCTCTGACACTGTACCTATGGACACTACACCTCCTTCCCAGGCTGTCATTTTCCATTCGGCTCCTGTTTTCCCCAGCCCCCCAGTTACGGCTTCGGCCGTCACCAATGCTTCAGCAGGCAGCAGCTCTGACACTGTACCTATGGACACCACACCTCCTTCCCAGGCTGTCATTTTCCAGTCTGCCCCTGTCTCCAGGCAGAACCAATAGACATTTCACAGGGCTGTTCCTAGTTCTGGGAACACACCACCCAGTGGTAGCAATGCCTCAGCCCATGCCTCGACTCATTTACCTGCAACGCCGGCCAACAGATAGACCAACACTTCAAGCTTCCTTAGACCCAGGTCTCCCGTCTCAGGCCACATTGGGGGCCAACGATGGGCAGAGGCCTAACGATAATTTTCTATTGGGAAACCCAGCAGCCTCAGCACAAGATAAAGTCCTAGTCGCTCCTGCAGCCTATCCACCGCGAGTCAGCATCATGCCGTCAGCTTTGCCAGCTTCCCTATTCGCCACCACCAGCAACATGCAGCCGGCCTTTGGCGACAACCCAGGCATTCTCCCCAGGGCTGTGTCCGTTGCTACTGGCTTCGGACTTGCCACCAGGATGCCCAGTACTGGGGACAGTAGCTCGCTCTTTGCCGACACCACACCGGGCCCACTGTTCAGGGGACCTGCAGCCCCTACGGCCGGTGGGAGCCTTGGGGTCGGTGTGTCAGCCCCAGGCCTCACTCACTCACAGGCATCCAGACCACTTAACTTCGGGGCAGGACTAAGTGGGGCACCCAGCACCGCTTCTGTTCCTACTTCGGGCCAGACAACCTGCCATCTACCTGACCACGGCAAGGCTGCTGCACTAGGAGGGGCAGGAACCATCCCAGCATTTGGGAACATACCTGATTCCACCTTAAATCCAAATACCTGGGGCCTACCTGGGCTGAATACAGGTGGTACGGTGATGGCAGGGAACAACACCATCCCCACGATGGGAGGCCCTAGGGTTCCCACTTTCCGTCACTGCACACAGGGCCCATCTGGACGTAGAAAATCTACTTTTAAAAGTTCCATCACCAAGGAGAAGAAATCTGTGTCAAGGGACATGTCAGTTTCCACCTTCCATCAGAGCACACCACATCTGTTGGAGTTGCAAGTGTGCTTACCACCCGTGGGTTTCAACACACTTCTAGTTCTGCCTTATTTCCAAACACAAGGCGCCCGCCTGCCCACAATCCAGGTGGTGGCCATCTAGGAGGGAACAACATCATGCCCATGACTGGAGGACCTGGTATTCCCGCTTACAACTGGGACCCACCTGGCCAACACACAGGTAGTGCGGATGGAGGGCACAACATCTCACCGGTGCTGGGAGGCCCTGTGTCAATAACTGCCATCAGACTTGGAACCCATCTGTGCTGAGAACCGGTGGGGGGGGCGGCATGGGGGACAGCACCACACCTGCTGTGACTGGATACACTTCTGGTGCCACATTCATACAAAGCACCTGCCCACCCGCCCGGTCAAAACCCAGGTGGTGCCATGGGGGATAGCAGCATCCATATTTAGAGAGGAACCTCCACTCTCAGGAAGAACACTGGGGTCCCCGAGTCAGGACGCCCCTCTGACTTAGACGAGCCAGCATTGTGTTTGCAGGCCCCTGGTCACGGCAGCTGTGCCTGTGCTCATAGGAGTCTGGCAGCTGCATAACCTGCCCAGGGCTTCATAGGAGCCACCAGCGAATTCCTTTCTTCTATGAAGAAACTCAACAAATGAAGAGCAGATCTTATTCTGCAAACTGTGTGTCACCATGAATGGACTTTGCCTCACTGGAAAGCGGCTCAGCCCCTTGAAGTGAAACTTAACCTCCTCTCTTCCTACAGCAAGCCGGAGGACCACACCTCAGCGGTGTGCAAGAGTGTGTGTGTGTGTGTGTGTGTGTGTGTGTGTGTGTTGGAGGGTGAGGAGCATATGAGCTCACTTCAGAACTACACCAGACTTGAGAAGTTCCAGTTAGGAGAATGGAAGAGAGCTGGCTGTATCATCCACTGTGCCATCCCTGGCTTGCCTGTTAACTTGGCGGACCCAAGCTCCTGGCCAGTTTTCCCTAGACTTGGAACTGGCAGGATGCCCACTGCTGTTTTCAGATGCTTCCCCTCCCCCTATGCATTTGCCTCAATGGGCCCTTCTCTTTCCCAGCTTTATGTACATATATATATGTCAATAAAACCTTGTTCATATTAATCTGCTTCTGTTTATGTGTCTTTACTCACTGACTCAGCTGTAGAGGAAGAACTGACATATGTGAGTGGTGATGTGTGAGCCAGACTTAAGACACCAAAATTTTGTGTCCCAGTGACTGGGATGTGGAATTAGGCACACATTATGGCTGCATGTGCTGACTCCTGAAATCTGTTTTCAGTGTAACGAGTGACAATCAGGAGGAACTAAGGTCCAGAGGAGGGAGAGATGGGGTGACTCACCCTGGCTTCTCTATATGTCTCTCTGTCCTCTCACCACTCTGACCACACTGGAGGCTAGAGAATCCCTGATGTGTGATAAGGAACCACACTTAATGACTGTACTTTTCAAAAATGTTGAAATGTCTTTTGGGGCATCTTTTTATTCAACTGAGACTTAGGCCAGTCAACTTCATATATTCCCTTTACACCCAGAGAGGACAGATTTGGCATCCAGGTCCATGTGTCTAGAGAAACAAAGGAAGAGTTCATACCTGCTCTGTAATTATTGAAAATTTAAGTTGACCTCAAATGTACCATGTTGCTTAAAATAGCAGAAAAGATCCTCTTTAATAACTGGCTTGGCTCTGAGCTAACCCACTAAAATATCAAATCACAAGAGTGACAATTGTGCCCAGTTCTGGCTGGCCCTAGAGTTCTACTGGGCCTCAACCAGGTTTAATAATGGCAAAATTCCTGAGTCTGTGCAGCCTATCTTCCAGTTGGAAGGGAGAACAGAAACCCATGTACATTCTCTGGTAGGTTCGCCAGGAATAAATGCTATGGAGATTAAGCAGTATATAGTGAGGTGAGATTGTGGGCAGAGAGGAGCAAGGCTTTCAACGTAAACGGTAGACAGGATAAGTCTTACTGGGAAGGTGGAATTTGAACAGTCTAGAGGGAGGCAGATGAGTCAGACATCTGAGGGAAAAGCATTCCAGATCATGGGAATAACCTCTGCAAGGCCCAGAGGAAGGATGCCAGTGTCCTCAGGGAAGAATTAGTAAATAATGTGGCTGGAATAGAGTCAGCAAGTAGGAGGGAGGGAAGGAGGAAAGGAGGACAGAGAAGATGTGTGTGGAATTCCCTGCATCACCATTTATTGACTGAGTGATCACAAACAGTTAATTCAACCTTCAAGTGCTTCAGTGAACTCAGTGCTTTTCCTATGGCCTATTGACCTCTCAAGAGTTTTGGAAGGATAAAATAATGTAGGGAAGTGACTTATAAGCCACTGTTACTGTTCTATACATAAGGATAGATGGATAGACAGGTAGATATAGATAGACAGATACATAGATAGATAGATACATAGACAGATAGAGAGATAGAGAGATAGACAGAGAGAGAGATAGAGATAGAGAGATAGATAGACAGATAGAGAGATAGAGAGATGGAGAGATAGATAGATAGACACACAGATAGATAGATACACAGATAGATAGAGAGATAGACAGATAGATAGATAGGTAGAGATAGATAGATAGACAGATAGAGAGACAGAGATATAGAGAGATAGATAGATACATAGACAGACAGATACAGAGATAGAGAGATAGAGAGAGAGATAGATAGATAGATAGATAGATAGATAGATAGATAGATAGATAGATAGATAGATAGAGTTAAGGACTGAATTTCTGTGCCCCCCCCAACCAAATTCATATGTTGAAACCCTATCCTCTTATGTATGATGAAATTAGGAGGTGGAGCCTTCAGGAGGTAATTAGGTTTAGAAGAGGTCATGAGGGTGAAGCTGCCATGATGTGATTAGCTCTTATATGAAGAGGAAGATACACCAGAGCTTTCCCTCTCCACCATGTGAAGAGACAGCAAGAAGGTGGCCCTCTACAAGCCAAAAAAGGAGGACTCACCAGGAACTGGATTTGCCTTGATCTTGGACTTCCCAGACTCCAGAACTGTGTGAAACGTCTGTTGTTCAAGACACTCAGTCTATGATATTTTGTTATAGCAGCCTAAGCAGACTGATACAGATAGGTAAACAGGGAGATAATGATTGATAGATGATAGATAGATAGATAGATAGATAGATAGATAGATAGATAGATAGATATACATTCATACTCACTTCAGTGACAGATGGAGATACTGCACATATATGTATGCTTAATGAATTCCTTCTTGGCAATTCAAATGGGAGATCCCCTTTTTAAAGGGAGCATAAAAGTGCTTACTTTTATGAAGTACACAGGTGGAAAAATATAACAGCCTAAAAATGCACAGCACTGAGCCTAGTGCAACATTTATGAGATTAGACCTGTAAAAACAAAGAACACCATCAGAGAGAGGCTTCCAGACTCCTCCAGGCACCCAGGCGCCTGATTCATTTACTCTAAGTTGTTTGTTACGGTTCCAGAGGATCAAAACTCCTGCTCCCGAACCTTTTCTGTTTTGTTCTTTTTTAGATTCCATATATACGTGTTAGCATATGGTATTTGTTTTTCTCCTTCTGACTTACTTCACTCTGTATGACAGAATCTAGGTCCATCCACCTCACTACAAATAACTCAATTTCATTTCTTTTTATGGTTGAGTAATATTCCATTGTGTATATGTGCCACATCTTCTTTATCCATTCATCTGTCGATGGACACTTAGATTGCTTCCATGTCCTGGCTATTATAAATAGAGCTGCAATGAACACTGTGGTACATGACCCTTTTTGAATTATGGTTTTCTCAGGGTATATGCCCAGTAGTGAGATTGCTGGGGCAGGACAGGAATAAAGATGCAGACGTAGAGAATGGACTTGAGGGCACGGGGAGGGGGAAGGGGAAGCTGGGACAAAGTGAGAGAGTGGCATGGACATATATACACTCCCAAATGTAAAATAGATAGCTAGTGGGAAGCAGCCGCATAGCACAGGGAGATCAGCTTAGGGCTTTCTGACCACCTAGAGGGGTGGGATAGGGAGGGTGGGAGGGAGACACAAGAGGGAGGGGATATGGGGATATATGTATATGTGTAGCTGATTCACTTTGTTATAAAGGAGAAACTAACACACCATTGTAAAGCAACTATACTCCAATAAAATGTTAAAATAAAAAACAAACTCCTGCTACCTGGCTTCAGAGAATCTCCTGCCCTTGTAGTCAGAACTGCCTCCCAGAAGCAGGGTTGATATCCAGGTTGCTTCTAATAGTTCCACACCTTCTCTCTGGGGTGTCTGGCAATATTATCAGGGACAATTTTTAATTTTAAAAACTCATACTTCTTGGCTTTTTATTTTTAAAAAATGGCCTTCAAGGCTGATAAGAACGATCCTGATAAGGAAAGCATTTAACAAATGTATGAGAGATTTAAAGATAATTTTGAATTTCATGTTTTGATGCACTTACACAGTTGAAGCTATTTCTAAATAAATTAAAGTATTTTTAATGAAAATAATACATGAACATGATAGCAACTCAAATAATACTGAAATTCAACCCGTCTAACCCCAGTTCCCCTCTCCAGAGACAGGTTTTCGCTACTTCAGTGTCACCCCCATAATTCCAAACATTATGTTTATCCTGCTATATCCATTTTAGATCCATTTTAACACCCTAACATGAAGGAGGAAGATAAACCCCTACCCCCACTACTACTCATCACTCTTCTTTTCCAATACATCATATTCATGTCATTACTCATGCTGCTTCTCTTTTGTAACTTCATGGAGTTTTGCTAGCTTTATTGATGGGAGAAGTGGTAGCATAGTAGCTAAAAGCACTGGATCTGGACATGGACCACATGGCTTGGAAGCTTTCTTCCTCAGTTAATTAGCTCTGCAATCCTGAGTAATTCATATAACCTTCCTGGGCCTCTGTTTCCTCACCTGTAAACCGAGGAAATGGATGATACCCATCGCACGGAGTTGCTCATGACGATGCAGATAATAATAAGGCATTTGCAGCCTTTAGTATCCAACACCCAAAAGCTCTCAAGAAATATTAGCTCTAGTATATAGCTATACTCTCAACTTTCTTATGGTATCAACTTTCCCCCTAATCTCATCATTTTCTTTCTGCCTGAGACTATTTGTGTCCCCACAGCTCTCTGTCTTTCCTCTCCCCTTGTACAGCTCACCTTCTGTCAATACCATGTTTGTTTCGTTTGTCTGTGCTGATCACATTTACATTTTCTTATGCAATCACAGCAAAGGGTCCTGTGTTTTATCTACAGGTTGACAACAAGGGTTGAAAACCAAGAAGTTATATTAACTATTTAAGTTTTGCTCAGTCCTGGGGACAAGAGTATGGTAGGACTGTATTTTCTTCTCTCTAGGTATGACGCCCCTACTTCTGTCGTTACTATCAATTATTTAAACTCATGCTATATTTTCGTTTGCTTTTGACTTCAACTATTATCTTCTCCCAAGATTTCATTACTTTTCCTAAAATTTGACCCACCTTCTTCTTTTTTTCTCCCTGCACTATTTGCCCATAATAAATTATTTTTTAAATTTTCAAATTCAATATTGTTTCCTTGGCTGGGTCCCATCCTGTGCCAGAATGTTTGTCCCTCCCCTACTCAGTTTGGAAGCTGTAAGACCAAAGTAAGGATAAGATCTTAAAAGAAAGGGGACCAACTTGCTTTTAGGCTAGGCCGGATGGTGGCCTCAAAGAACGAGTTTGGGAGTGTTCCTTCCTCTGCAATTTTTTGGAAGAGTTTGAGAAGGATAGGTGTTAGCTCTTCTCTAAATGTTTGATAGAATTCACCTGAGAAGCCATCTGGTCCTGCACTTTTGTTTGTTGGAAGATTTTTAATCACAGTTTCAATTTCATTACTTGTGATTGGTCTGTTCATATTTTCTGTTTCTTCCTGGTTCAGTCTTGGAAGGTTATACCTTTCTAAGAATTTGTCCATTTCTTCCAGGTTGTCCATTTTATTGGCAAAAAGTTGCTTGTAGTAGTCTCTTACGATGCTTTGTATTTCTGAGGTGTCTTTTGTAACTTCTCCTTTTTCATTTCTGATTTTATTGATTTGAGTCCTCTCCCTCTTTTTCTTGATGAGTCTGGGTAATGGCTTATCAATTTTGTTTCTCTTCTCAAAGAACCAGCGTTTAGTTTTATTGATCTTTGCTATTGTTTTCTTTGTTTCTATTTCATTTATTTCTGCTCTGATCTTTATGATTTCTTTCCTTCTGCTAACTTTGGGTTTTGTTTGTTCTTCTTTCTCTAGTTTCTTTAGGTGTAAGGTTAGATTGTTTACTTGAGATGTTTCTTGTTTCTTGAGGTAGGCTTGTATAGGTATAAACTTCCCTCTTAGAACTGCTTTTGCTGCATCCCATAGGTTTTGGGTCGTCGTGTTTTCATTGTCATTTGTCTCTAGGTATTTTTTGATTTCCTCTTTGTTTTCTTCAGTGATCTCTTGGTTATTTAGTAACGTATTGTTTAGCCTCCATGTGTTTGTGTTTTTTATGTTTTTTCCCCTGTAATTCATTTCTAATCTCATAGCGTTGTGGTCAGAAAAGATGCTTGATATGATTTCAATTTTCTTAAATTTACTGAGGCTTGATTTGTGACCCAAGATGTGATCTATCCTGGAGGATGTTCCGTGCGCACTTGAGAAGAAAGTGTAATCTGCTGTTTTTGGATGGAATGTCCTATAAATATCAATTAAATCTATCTGGTCTATTGTGTCATTTAAAGCTTCTGTTTCCTTATTTATTTTCATTTTGGATGATCTGTCCATTGGTGTAAGTGAGGTGTTAAAGTCCCCCACTATTATTGTGTTACTGTCGATTTCCTCTGTTATAGCTGTTAGCAGTTGCATTATGTATTGAGGTGCTCCTATGTTGGGTGCATATATATTTATAATTGTTATATCTTCTTATTGGATTGATCCCTTGATCATTATGTAGTGTCCTACCTTGTCTCTTGTAACATTCTTTATTGTAAAGTCTATTTTATCTGATGAGTATAGCTACTCCAGCTTTCTATTGATTTCCATTTGCATGGAATATCTTTTTCCATCCCCTCACTTTCAGTCTGTATGTGTCCCTAGGTCTGAAGTGGGTCTCTTGTAGACAGCATATATATGGGTCTTGTTTTTGTATCCATTCAGCAAGCCTGTGTCTTTTGGTTGGAGCATTTAATCCATTCATGTTTAAGGTAATTATCGATATGTATGTTCCTATGACCATTTTCTTAATTGTTTTGGGTTTGTTTTTGTAGGTCCTTTTCTTCTCTTGTGTTTCCCACTTAGAGAAGTTCCTTTAGCATTTGTTGTAGAGCTGGTTTGGTGGTGCTGAATTCTCTTAGCTTTTGCTTGTCTGTAAAGCTTTTGATTTCTCCATCGAATCTGAATGAGATCCTTGCCAGGTAGAGTAATCTTGGTTGTAGGTTCTTCCCTTTCATCACTTTAAGTATATCATGTCACTCCCTTCTGGCTTGTAGAGTTTCTGCTGAGAAATCAGCTGTTAACCTTATGGGAGTTCCCTTGTATGTCATTTGTCGTTTTTCCCTTGCTGCTTTCAATAATTTTTCTTTGTCTTTAATTTTTGCCACTTTGATTACTATGTGTCTCGGCGTGTTTCTCCTTGGGTTTATTTTGTATGGGACTCGCTGCGCTTCCTGGACTTGGGTGGCTATTTCCTTTCCCACGTTAGGGAAGTTTTCGACTATAATCTCTTCAAATATTTTCTCTGGTCCTTTCTCTCTCTCTTCTCCTTCTGGGACCCCTATAATGCGAATGTTGTTGCGTTTAATGTTGTCCCAGAGGTCTCTTAGGCTGTTTGCATTTCTTTTCATTCTTTTTTCTTTAGTCTGTTCCGCAGCAGTGAATTCCACCATTCTGTCTTCCAGGTCACTTATCCATTCTTCTGCCTCAGTTATTCTGCTATTGATTCCTTGTAGTGTAGTTTTCATTTCAGTTATTGTATTGTTCATCTCTGTTTGTTTGTTCTTTCTTTCTTTATTTTTTTAATTAATTATTTATTTTTGGCTGTGTTGGGTCTTCGTTTCTGTGTGAGGGTTTTCTCTAGCTGTGGAAAGCGGGGGCCACTCTTCATCGCGGTGCGCGGGCCTCTCATTATCGCGGCCTCTCTTGTTGCGGAGCACAGGCTCCAGACGCGCAGGCTGAGTAGTTGTGGCTCAAGGGCCCAGTTGCTCCGCGGCATGTGGGATCTTCCCAGACCAGGGCTCGAACCCGTGTCCCCTGCATTGGCAGGCAGATTCTCAACCACTGCGCCACCAGGGAAGCCCCCTTGTTTGTTCTTTAATTCTTCTAGGTCTTTGTGAAACATTTCTTACATCTTCTCGATCTTTGCCTCCATTCTTATTCCGAGGTCCTGCATCATCTTCACTATCATTATTCTGAATTCTTTTTCTGGAAGGTTGCCTATCTCCACTTCGTTTAGTTGTTTTTCTGGGGTTTTATCTTGTTCCTTCATCTGGTATATAGCCCTCTGCCTTTTCATCTTGTCTATCTTTCTGTGAATGTGGTTTTTGTTCCACAGGCTGCAGGATTATCTCAAAGGTCAACTTTAAACATTCTTCATCTAAAGTGGCTTTGGATACCTTTGGATAGAAAGTACAGTCTGAGCACTGTCCAGACACTTAGATACCTAAAGGGCATCTAAGATATCAAACCAAAGTCCTGATATTCCCTCAAAAGCTGCTCCTCCCATCAGCCCCCTTCTTCTAAGTGATACCACCCAGTTGCACACATAATCATCAACGACTTGTCTCCTTGTTACTATTGCCTTCATACCTCACATCTAATATATCTGCGGGTCTTGCTAGCTACACCCTCAAAACACAACCTGAATTCAACCACTTTTCACTTGCTGCAAACTTCCAACCTAACCTAGGCCATAAACATCTCTTATTTGGACCACTGTGATAGTCTCCTAACTGGTCTCCCTGTTTCTCTTCTTTATCCCCCCAGTCTATTCTCTATACCAGGTCATCTTATTGAGATACTATTTGGATCATGCCATTTCCACTTCAAAACCCTCTACTCATTTAGAATAATCCACATCTTTATGCTGGCCTTCAAGACCTTACAAGAGCAGACCCTTGGCTAGCTCCTTGACCTCATGTCATACCACACTCTTCTTCACTCAGTACTCTGCCCAGATTGGCCTCCTTGCTTTTCCTTAAATACTCCACCCACCTACATGCCTGCATACTCATTGCCTCCTTGTCCTGGAATGTGCTTACCCCAGATCTTCCATGGCTTGCTCCTCTCTTCATTCAGGTCTCCGTTCAAATGCCACCTCTCCAGTGAAGCTGTCCCCTAACAAACCTATCCAATGGAGTCCTACCTGCCTCCGCTCACTCTCCTTACATTATGATATTTCTGCACTTCCTACTATCTAAAATTATATTACTTATCTGTTTACTCATTTCTATCTGAACCCCTTCACTAGAATGTAAGCTCCACGAGGGCAAGACTTTTGTCTGTCTGGTCCACTGCTTTATCCCTAGTGCCTAAACCCGTATCTGGCACACAGAAGATATTAAAAAAATTACTTGTGAATCTGACAAATGAATAAAGTACTCCTTGCTAGAATTCAGAGGTTGCACAAGAAAGAAAGAATGCTCTTGGTGGAAGCAGGCTTAGTATCTAGGTGCACCTCTATTCAGAGTAGAGATAAGAACAATTTAAAGGTATAACTCACTTTAATTAGTACATTATCTGCTAAAAACATAAGGGAAGTGCAACATTACAAAAGTACAGTTGACACTTGAACAACATGGGTTTGAACCTCGCGGGTCCATTGACACATGGATAGTTTTCTATAAATATGTACTATTGTCCTACACGAGCCAAGGTTGGTTGAATCCACAGATGTGGAACCACTGACTATAAACTTATACCCAGATTTTCAACTGTGTAGGGGTCGGCACCCCTAACCCCACGTTGTTCAAGGGCCAACTGTATATGATGAGGAAAGTGAAACATATTAAGTTTTAAAAACTGTCAACACGTGAACAAATTCTTTTTGTTTTGCTATGTGTTAATGAATTTTAAAAAAGTGACCACATACCAACAAGTGGATTTTTTCTTATATCCAGAACGAGCAGAGTTCTGTTGGTTTCAAGGGCCTTTAGTAAAGCCTTTGCTCCTTTACTGGTGAGGCCGCACTGCTGCAGGTCAAGTGCTTTTGATGAAAGACAAAAGGTCACTTGCTAACTCTACAGATTTAATGTATAGACAACTCTCATTTTCTCACGTGTGGAAGAGTCCTGCACAAGACAAGTCATGGCAGGTTTGTAATTTTGCGCATGGAAAAAAACAGAAACATATACGCACAGACATAATGCATAATCCAATTGAAAAACCTCCTCTTGGATGTGCAATGATAACCCTGGCTTTAGTACCAATAAATCATCCAACATATTTTATAATTACAGAACTGAAGAATAACTGTATATAACCTATGAGCAAAAAACATCACAAAATGAATCTCAGTTCATTATTAGCAAGGGTGGCAGTGGCAGTGTAAACCTCACAAGCAAAAACTGGTGGAGCTCAGAAATGCACTGCATTCTTTTGATCACGATCTTGAGCTCCAAATCACACTTAAAACTAGTTAAAAGGGGAAAACAAAATAGAAGAAAGGTAATAACTGTTAGTTTTAGAGCAAAAAAGACAAGTCTAAGAGGATACAAATAATAACAAATTCAAACAACGTGTGAATAGAGAATACATACTAAAAACCTATCATGAAAGTATGATGGTCAAGAACTCTCTCCATGGGGCTTCCCTGGTGGCTCAGTGGTTGAGAGTCTGCCTGCCAATGCAGGGGACGTGGGTTCGCGCCTTGGTCTGGGAGGATCCCATATGCCGCGGAGCAACTGGGCCCGTGAGCCACAACTACTGAGCCTGCGCGTCTGGAGCCGGTGCCCCGCAGCAAGAGAGGCCGCGACGGCGAAAGGCCCGCGCACTGCGATGAAGTGTGGCCCCGCTTGACGCAACTAGAGAAAGCCCTCACACAGAAACGAAGACCCAACACAGCCAAAAATAAATAAATAAATAAAATGCTGGCTTAACTCCTAGAGAGTTTCATTATTAAAAAAAAAAAAAAAAAAAAAAGAACTCTCTCCATAAAAAGTCAGACAAAAACCAGAAAAACTGATCATGAATTCTAGGAGTTCTGGGGCTGAACAACCTACTCATTTAAACCAAAGGGATCATCACTAAAGCACAGGTATTAAAAAATATTACATGAAAGGAAACTATCATGAGTCTTTTTTTTAAGTGTTGTGTGGACCATCACATTGAAATAACTGGAGGCTTTCAACACCCCCATGACACACAGAAATAGCAAGTCAGACATACGGATCTGACAGGATATGATACAACCCTTACAAACTCTCACTACAGAAGAATGGACACAGGGTATAATTAACCAAATAGCCAAATTAATACAAACAGCCAGTAAACCTCACCAGTAACTCAAATGAATACAAAATAAAACAAAATGTGGTTATTCTCCTATCAGATTAAGCCAAGATTCTGTTAGAAAAGCCTTTAAAATGTGTATACCCTTTTGATCCAACAACTCTCTTTCTAAGAATTTAACCAAAAGAAATAGTCAGAGATATAGGTAAGGATACATATCAGAGTACTATTTGTAACTGAAAAACTGGACACAGCTTATATACAAGAATGGATAAGCTATGTGCACTGTGGCATATTCATATAATGGAACACTGAACAGTCACAAAAAATGATGCAGGAGATGCAAATTGACTGACTTGCTAAAATGCTCATACTAAATTAACTGAAAAAAGTTATAAAATTTGGAGTAATCCTACTTGCATAGAAAATGGAGAGGTACTCATTTTTGTAGTTTTACAGTTTTTTGCAAGTGCTACAAGCCAGTGTTTGTGAGAGGTAGGCTTCACATCCACTGTTGGCGTGGACTACAAATTGGCATAGCATTTCTGGATGGTAATTTGGCAATGTGTATCAACAGTCTTAAAAATATGTCACACTCAGGTCATTCCACTTTTTAGTTCCTTATTCTACAGAAGTAATCCCGATGGACACAGAGATGTATACACAACGTATTCACAATGTTTCTGACAGGGAAAATACAAACTGTCTAAATATAATGGCAAAGAACTGATTAAACTATGGGACATCAATATGATGGAATACTACATGATACATCATTAAGTGAAAAAAGCAGGAATATGAAATAGCAAGTATACTACAATTCTATTTTTGTAATCACTAAGTGTACAAATATATTTATAGAAAAATAGAAGACTGAAAGTGTATGCACCAAAATGAACAGTGATTATGTCTGGGTATTAAGATTACAGGTAATTGTTCTCTTGTAACTCTGCATTTTCTATAAAGAATATATGCAACTTGTAGAGAAAGTTTACAAGCAAAATAAAACCTATCAGAAAAATGAGGCTTTAAAAAAAATCCTATCACAACAGTATCATGCCAAAAGATAAGCATATATCATATTAAAAATTCAATATTTTCAATTTTAGAATTTACCTCTAAGCCATAAATCCTCACTAAGAGATTCTGCCAAAGCACTTGCACCCAGGTCACCAATGAGCATGTTGCAGTTCAGAGTGATGCGCCTCAAACCAGCCATACAGTCAAGATCAGGTCTCCTGGAACGAAGACTCTCAGCCCAGGTTTCTTCATGCCTTCTGGTAGTCTGATACTTCAAAGATTTAATGGGATGAAATTAAGATGCTTGAAGAAGGAAACAGGGTGTGCCTACTGAGTATGGCTTATTATGTCAGAGATTTACACACACACATATCAAGCATATATGCCAGGAGAATCAACCTGAGAAATTAAACAGTCACTGCTGCTTTACGAGTCCAGTGACCCAGATTCTAGTTGGTCAGTGATTAGATTCCAGCCACTGGATGACCTGCTCTTGAACAGTTATGTCAAGTTGGACAACTCAATTACAGTCTATGAATTATTTTCCTTATCTTCTAAGTCAGGGAATTGGTTCTAAATTCTATCATTGCTGAGGCTCTAAATGTCATCATTCTGTCCTCCAATGGTCTCCAAACACCTGACTGGGTAACCCATAAGAAAACTTTTTAATATGCATCTTATTTTTTAACAAATTATATACACGAAGTTCTATACATATAATGTATGTACATTATAAACTACACAGATAGTGTTTAAATGATACAAAGCTAAATAGGTTCTAATATGTTCTTTTCCTAACTCCTAAGGCATTATTTTATTTATTTTTAAAAAATATTTATTTATTTGTTTGTTTGTTTGTTTGGCTGTGCCGGGTCTTTAGTTGCAGCATGCCGGATATTTTAGTTGTGGCATGTGGGCTCTTAGTTACGACAGACACGTGGGATCTAGTTCCTTGAGCAGGGATCGAACCCAGGCCCCCTGCATGGGGAGCACAGAGTCTTAACTGCTGGACCGCCAGGGAAGTCCCAGGCATTATTTTTAAAACTATATTTACAAAATGGATCTCACATGCTCCCTAGGGTACGCACACAAACTTGAGAAGCCTAGACTATGCCCAGCCAGTTGGATGCGCCTTGGGAAAATAATGGTTTGACATTTAACCACAAGTATTGTCTTAAAGACATTCAATTCTTTATATTCATAAAATAAAGTTTGGTAACAGGGAACACTGACTTTAAATGAAAAAAGTCTTATTACATTCGTGAAAAAATAAAAGACTCAAAGTGCCTTTGACACTCTAAAACGAAAATCATTAGGGTCATTTTTCTATTAACAATACCTTATAAAAGCTCCAAGCAGAAATAACAGCAATCACTTACACAGTGCTTAGTATGTGCCAGGCACTATTTATACAAATGAGTTCATTTAAACCTCATAATGAGGCACAGAGGTTAAGTGATTTGTCCATGGTCACTTGCTATGAAATGGGAGAAAGGGAATTTGAACCTAGGCCATTTGGCTTAGGCACCCAAGTTCTTGACTGTTTTCAACCCCAGGGGTCAATGGACTTGCCCTGTAGAGGCTCAAAGAATTTTTCAATTTTTCAAATCTAAACTTAAACATTTCCAGCTTTGTGGGCTATACAGTTTCTGTTGCAACTACTCAACCCCACTGGCGTAGGGTGAAAGTAGCCATAGCTATCATGTAAACAATGGGTGGGACTATGTTCCAAAGTAACTTTCTTTACCAGGCAACGGGCTGGATCTGGCCCACCAGCCATAGTTTACTACCCTTGATTTGCACCATCAAACTATTCAGAAGGCTTCATGTCAAATTATTAAATAACTTTAGGCCTAAATACAGTAATTATAACCACTGTAAAGTTGTTAAGGCATTATTTTAAAAACGTATTTACAAATTGCTGATGTAGTGATTTTTATTAGTTTATAAACTACAGCAGCTAGTAAACATTTGATTCAGTTAAGTCTTCAAGACTATAATGGCATAGTTTTTTCACAGTTATCACAATCAATGTTTTCAGTAACTAAAAATACATTAAAATATTATTATATATTAAATCTCTTATTTCTAAAATTAAGTGGACTATCTTTACTACATGGCAGAATCCCAAACTGAAAACTGGTCATATTCTTTCAACAAAACGAAAGCTGCACTCACACGTATCAAGACAAAAATTAACTGCTATCTGTATCAATATATTAATGTGCTTCAATCACATATGTTTTCATGAAAGTTCAAACATAAAAAAATCACCTTTAAGATCTTGGCCATGTGATCTGCTCCCTGCCATGTCAGATTACACCCCGTGAAGTTTACTATCTTAAGAGTGGTAGAGTTCTTTACACCTTGACAAACAACTAAAAGAAAGAAAAAAAACCACACACACAATAAGATGAAGAGCCTATACATTTGTCAATCTTGACTTATTTGCTTTTCTTGAGTCAATTGGACGTTTAGAGCCACATTCTTACAATCATTAAATACAATCTTCCCAAACAGGTAATTGACGAACAGATGCATTCGAAAACTGGTAACAAAGTGTTATTCCACTTTACAGCAGCAGTTTAATTCTATTTAGATACTAAAACTGAATACACTGAATACTGCAAACTTTATTCCCAACCACTCAGTAAAATACTACATACGTTTTGAGACACAGGAAAAAAAAGAAAAACCTAAAAATCTTAAGACTCCTCCTATTTTCATTTCCAATGATACTTCCCAATCTTGATGATCAATCAGCGATTTAAATGTCAACTATAACCCAGTGTTTTATTAGGTGCTACGCAGTATACTAGAGCAATAGAAGAGAGAGGACCTCAAACCCTCTGCTCCCTCAAATTGAAAGGCAGGCTTCCTTACCCCTCCAGACCACTACTGGACACAGGGAAGAAGTCGGCCGCGCTGTCGCAGCGCAGCTTCACCGGTCATCACGGCCCGAGCGCGGCCTCGGGGACGCTGGCTGTGGACACGGTGCCCACACCCGCCTGGGGGCCCCGGCTCGCCTCCCGGCCCCTCGGGCGCCCACCGCCCGGCGGCTGCGGCCCCGCCGCGTGCGCAGGACCCGCGTCGCAGCCAGAAGACGCCGGGCCACGGGTCCCAGTTAGGCAGGCCCCTCCATGCCGCGCTCACTGTGGCGCCAGCCTGATCGTCCTCCGCGCCGGGGGGCTGCCGTTCCAACCGGCGGGCGGCCCCGTGGGGGCGGGGCTCGAGGACGTCCGTGCACCCGCCGTGTGTCAGCACGCAGCCCCGCCTCCCATGGGGACCCGGCCTGAGGAGCAGGGCGGCCGGAAAGGTAGGAGGTGTGGAGAATTAGGGGTTTCCAAAAAGCGTTTGCTGACTGACCCAAGCAAAAGTGAGACATGGTTGTATCAACGCATTTTTTAAAAAAATATTTAATTGCAGTGGTTGATTTTTTTATTATTAATTAATTAATTTTAAAAATTTAATTTAATGTTATATATTTATAAATTTATTTATATTTTTATATATTTATATTTATATATAAATATATTTTTATATATTTATATTTAATTAATTTATATAATTTAATTTTTAATTAATTAATTTATTTATTTTTGGCTGTGTTGGGTCTTCGTCTCTGTGTGAGGGCTTTCTCTTGTTGTGGCAAGTGGGGGGGGCCCCTCTTCATCGCGGTGCGCGGGCCTCTCACCGTCGCGGCCTCTCTTGTTGCGGAGCACAGGCTCCAGACTCAACGCATTTTAAAAGTAGTTAAACTCCTGACAGATGTCTGTGCTCGCCCCGCCCAGGAGAGAGCGTGCCCTCCGTGAGGGACACGTGAAAGGCTGAGTGGACATCTGCCTGTGGTCTGTTACCTGGTGCACGGGTGTGTGAATTTCTGCGGAGAGCTCTCAATTTCTGTAGTTTCTGCTGACTTGACACGGTGGTTGGCAGATGGTGACGTGTTCCACGCATTCAGGACATGATCGTGGTTACTAATAATCACTTTGTTCTCTCTGTGCATGTCTGTGTCCTAATTTTTTCTTTTTATAAGGACCCCAGTCATATTGGACTAGAGCCCACCCACTTGACCTCATTTGACCTCAGTTACCTATTTAAGGGCCTTATCTCCAAATACAGTCATATTACGAGGTATTGGGGGTTAAGACTTCCACATTTTAACTTGAGCAGGACACAATTCAGCTGATAATAGAAGGTAAGAGTAATTTAAGCAAGTAAGTAACTATTTTTTAAAGTGAGTTGCTTAAAGATATGAATTGACTCAAGAAGAACAAGAAGAAATTACATAACACTGTACGTTATACAAAGGTATTAAATTAATCATCATAACATCCTGTGAGATCCACATGAAATCAGACTAAGCAAGATTAAGCAGCTTATCCAGAGTTGTATAGTTAGTACTTTCCAGAATTTAAACCAGGTTATTTTCCCAGTTCCATTCTACATTATATTTTCATTTCATTATTTGAAATGAATTTTGAGTCTTCATTTTGCTTAGTTTCTGAAGTTCTATGGGGATAGAATGGAGTTGGATATTTTCAGTGACATTCACACATGGGGAAGGAAATTGAGTCCAGAAGCTTCCGCGATCTTTCCGTGGAGAACGCTAACAACAGAACCAGAAACACCATTATCCTTTTGGTTCAGTCATCTTTCGTAACACACTACAAGAATTAATTTTAAGAAGCCCGCTGTTATCCAAACTTTCACCAATGGGCTCTGTAGGGTCCTCTAATAATATCTAAGAGACTCATTAGTTTCACATTCCAAGCCACTTAAGACCAGGAGTTCTGACTGTTCTTTGTGAGAAAATCAAGTGACAATCATAGCTCGTAATTTAGGATGGTTTCTTCAGGGCCCAGGCAAAACCTAATACACAGTAATAATCATTGTTAATTGCATCTTTGACAGTGATTGATCGGGTATCAAAGAGGTGTATAAATTGGGAGAAATTATGATCAAAGAGAAACATAGGCCACAGATGTTTAATTAATGCTCAATTATTTATGAGTTTAACTTTAGTTAAGCTAATTTTCCTTCTTCTAGACAATTTCCAATTCACCTCTACAAAGAGACCAGAATAATCACCTTCCAATACAAGATTTATTGTGTTCCTTTAATTAAGAGCCTACAGTGACTTCTACATTCACTCCACGAAGTTTTGCTATGAGAGAAAAGGAGCCATTATATTTTGTCTTGAATTAGATATGCCACCATACTTGACTTAGCTCATCTTACTGGAAGCACTTTGAGGGCAGATCCTACAGTCTTGTCTTACATCCTCTACAGAATCAAGCCAAGGGAATCACACATAGTTACAGCTGGAAGAACACTTGTTCTGGGTTGATATTTTTAGCCTTTACCACCAAGACTTTATCACCGAGACCTATCTTTACAGTCTCTAAACAGAAGACCTTCTTGCCTTCCGTTTTCATATTGACTAGGAATGTCAAGGGAAGAACTGAGAAGTAGCCATAGTCGGCTAGCAGCCAGCCCAGATAAATCATCTGTGGAGATATTGTTTCTTTCAAAAGATGTAAACATAAGAGGAAGTCCTAGAGCTTGTAACAATTGTGCATAATAAAATTCCATGAAAACCTAGAAATCCAGATGCAGATCAGTAACATATTGGTTAAATAAGCTGTTCTGTTCATGCAATGGACAAGTGTACAGACATTAAGAAGAACGAGATACTCTTTTCTATGAGATTCTCTTTTCACTGAACTCATCAGTGCTGCAAAGACAATGTTACATAATAGTTTTTCTTTAACATTATATCAGGCGTCTTCATCTTGTCCCGTATTTATTGCCAGTGTTACTAAAGGTTATCATTTACCTCTTTCTCTTTTAGATATATAATTACTTCTTACTGTGGAAGCATTCATCAATCCCTATTTTACTATTTCTTTTAAATTAGAAATGAATATTGAATTTTATAAAATATCTTTGGGGACTATTTCAACTGATTGTATAGTTTTGTTCTCTTTTGACCTTGTTATATGGTAAATTATATTTTGTTATTTTATATTATGCTATTTATTATATATGGTATTATGTTTACTAATTACATTTATTATATTATAATTACATTATAATTAAGGTAGCATTTTGTTTCAGATAGACAAAACAACCAGTGGAATAGGAAGCATCTTAAAATTAGATGCAAGAGCGTAAGGGATTTGAGATTAAAATAAAATTGACATTTTGGATCAGTAGCCAAACATATTCAACAAAATTGGGAGACTATGGCTATCATTAATAAATTCTAGATATAGCCACTAGTTAAAAGTAAAAAAATCATGAAAGTGTAAAAGTATCAGAAACCTGGGAGACTTGAAATAAATTATTCATGAGGAACACCTTTCTAAGATACAAAGAAAAAAGGATACATTTAATTATATAAGAATTAAAATTTTCCTCATGGCAAAATGCACTACAAAGGTCAGAAAACAAGCAAAAGGAATTGGGAAATATATTTAGAAATAGATATGCTCTCTTTACAACTTTTGAGAGAAGCACATGTTTCTTTTTCCTTTAACCTGTTACGTGGGTATTAACCTAGAGTGTAAGTGCATGGTTCCTTTCCTTTAACCTGTAATGTGAGATTTCATCTGTATGGTAAGTGCATGGTTCCTTTCCTTTCATCTGTAATGTGAGTGTCAACATGGGGCACTGTTTCCAAGCACAGACTTTGGATGTTCCTGTGCTGGTCCCATCACTGACCATCCACAAAAACTTGCAAATGTTGCTTTACTTTCCTGGGGGTTAGAGTCTTAGCTAAGAAATGGAAGCAAAATAGAACCTTCCCCCAGGGATAATAGAAGGTTTAAAGGAGTAACTATGTAAATGACTTAGGACAGTGCCTAGTACAAGAGAGATCAATAGAAGTACTTATCAATTTTTTAAAGAGACAGACGAAAGAAATAAAATGTGGTGATTTCAATCTATTGATATATATTCTTGACATTAAACTACCTTTTCATTCACTGGATGACCTAACTTGCTCATGCTTTTTCTTACTCTAGTGAACCTGGGTAGCTAATATCATAGCTTAAAATTTTTGCTTTTATATTTACAAGTAAATTTGACCTGTAAATTTCTTTTTCTTACAGTCCTAATCTATTTTCAGTATTAGGATTATATAGACTTCCTAAGATGAATAAAGGAGCATTCTTCCTTTGCTACTCTCTAGAAGTTTTTCTTTATTAATACTGATGTTACCTGTTTAATAGAAGTTTGACAGAATTCCCCACCCAAACGTTCTGGGTGGGTCTGGTATTTTCTTGGTGAAAGATTGTAAGCTATTGACTTAATTCCTTTACTGGTGAAAGAACTCCAGCTATATATTTCCTCTTGTGTCAGTTTTGGTAAACTTTAGGAGCTAGGAAATTGTCCACCTTACATAAATGTTCAAATTTACTGGCATTTCATATATTCTCTGTTTGTCCTCTCTGCTATAACATTGTCCTGATTCTTTCTGTGTATTATTTAATAAACTTATGTTTTTGTTTTGCTTACTCAAAGTGTGTTTTTAAAATCTTTTCAAAGACTATTCTTTTGACTTACTAAATCACCTCAATTTTATACCTTTTTCTGTTTTATTAAGTTCTGCTCATATCTTTATTATCTATTTTTTCTATGTTCTCAGGGTTTATTGTTTTGCTCTTCTGATGTCAATTAAAACACTTGGTTATTAATTTTAATAAATCTTTTTAGTTATAAATAGTTGAACTTTTTGAAGATGCCAGCTTAGTTGTAAGTAGCTAAGGGTCAGCACCTCCACATTGTTGCTGGCCTAAGCCTTAGTGCACCCTATAGCAATGTATATATTGACATTTTTTCCCCTCAACTTTCTGTGTTTTGCTACTTCTCACTTTTCTTTGGAGAGAAGCCCTCTGAAATATCCTTGAGTTACCTTACAGCCAATAAGTCTTTAAAATATGTGTATTTTTTTAAGATAAATCTACTTATATAATTAGGCAGAAAATCTGATTTGCCATATTTTTGAAAACAGCATAATTTCACTCTTCTCCATGATTAATCTGCTGTTTTACACAACCTTTGAGTTTTTAGCTTTATCAATGACATGTACTTTAGAAATTTTTTAAAGAGCCTATCCACTCTTTTAAAACATCCTGTTCCTTGTTTCAGTTCTAGTTTTATGTCTATTTTCTGCCTTGCACCTGATAATTCCAACATTCAATGGATGGCCTTGGGAATCTGATTCTGGTATTGATTGTTTTTGCTGATTCTCTCCCATTGTAGCTGATTTCTTCATTATTGTGTACATTCAGATCATGAGCTTATGTTTAGCTAAACTTTATCTGTGGGAACGCTACAGGCCTGGGTTGAAGGTCTACCTCTCCAGAGAGTGTTTAGTTCTGTGTTTGGAATACCACCCATCTGGGAGCATTTTAAGGTAACTTCTTACCTTCTGTTTGCAAGACCGCAAATAAATTTGCAACCCAAACACTGTGAACACAGATCTGGGGTTCAGAATTCTCAAGATTTCCTACCTGTTTCCTACCCAGAGCAGAGGCCAAGAGAATTTGGTCTTAGTCTCCCTTTGCCAGCAGATATTTTTTTTTACTAGCACACCCTTTCATTAAAGGTGAACCTAGGGATAGATAGGTTTAGTTCTAACTTCCCATCTAGGAGGGATGGAGTCTTATCTCCGGCCTCCCATGTGGTAATGGCCATTTTAACAACAAGTCTCTGTGTCAGGTCAGGTGTGTCATTAAACTATGGCCTGTATTCCAAATCCAGACAGCTGCCTAGTTTTTATGGCCTATGAGCTATGAATAATGTTCACATTTTAACTGGTAATATTTTAAATGGTTGCTTAAGTACCTAAATAATAGCCTCAATTTTGCCTCTTTGGTCCACAAAGCCTAAAATATTTGCTATTTCGCTCCATAAAAACAGGATTACCAGCTTCTGTTCTAAGCGATCAAGATCTTCAATCCACTCTTAATATAGCTATAACTCTCACACATGTACCCCCCTTCTTTCAGGGGTCCTGGAAATTTCTACTGCACACTTCAAAAATCAGACATGCACTTAAAAATAAGTTGTTTACATTTAACCTAGCATACCGAACTCTTTTCTTTTAGGAGAGTTTTTCAAGGAATCTTGCCCACCAGATTCTTCAGAGTTTCATTAATAATGGCAAAAAATTAAAACAACTTAACATTCAACAAATGGGAATTGTTCATAACAATTATAGAAGCACATACAGTAGAAAACTATAAACTGTTATTGAAACGGTGAGACATAACTCGTTTTATTCTTCGAGAACTATGTTTATTTAGGTCTCTTTTGTTTAAATAAGTATATTTCTGTGTATGTATGTATATAGTCGTGTATTTATGTACACATACATTATTTATATGATATAGTTATACAAATATGTGAAATACATACCTATACACATACCTTTGATTTATATTTGTCTACATACACAGGAATATAATTATGTATATTGTATATTTATATACATTGAACTGAAAAGTGGTAGTATACATATATATTGTGTATAAATGTGTATATGTGCATGTGTAGAAAAACAGGTTGAGCGATATGTAAGCATGATTTAGACAGGGTTCAAGCTTTTAAAAGTAGTTATGTGTAGGTAGTGAGATTATGGCCCATTTGATTTAAAATACTGCATATTTTTACATCAATTGTTATGAACAGATTCTTATGTAAATAAAATTATAAATAGTTATACATACTTGTATGTGTAGTGTATAATTAAAATATATCTACTTTATATAAGTATTATATTTATATTATATAATATACTTGTCTTATAATAATACATTATGTATTGTGTTATATAGAATACATTAACTATAATGTATTATCAGATAATAATAATGATATATTTCTATATTATGATATCATTGTTTTATAATCAATATTACATGATATATCATATTAATACTGTGAACATATTAAACGTATAAATACATTGCATTAGTCATATAGTTTGTGTACAATATATGCTATGCAAAAATACATGTTAATATAATACATAATTGTTATACATTCATATAAACAGTAATATATTACATTTATACACCAATATAATCTTTAATATTGGTATATGTATATTCTATTTAATATATACATAGCTAATGCTCTTTAAAGCCATCTGCTACAAGAAGTAGAATGAGACCAGGAGTATGGCCAAAGCAAATTCTAAAAATATTAGATTATTTATATTCACTTATATGTCATTTTCCTGGAATCTGCATCTGGCTGTTAGAGAGCACACACAGCACAATCCCGATAAAGTGCCCAGGAGGACATGGGATCCTTTATTTACTGGGACCTCAAAGGAAACATAGTGCTATTCAGTCCCCCATCAAAGAGCTAAGAGCAAATCTTGAAGCACCCAGTAAAAGCCAATTCAAACAAAAAAGCCTTTCCACTTCAACTTGAAAAAGTTAAGTTCCCAAGAGACCCCCTACATCAACCACCGAAGCTCATTTGGCAGTAAAAACAATAACATTCAGCGGACAACAAGAAATCGAAAACAATAGTTGTTTTAACAAAATAAAATCCAGCAGCTAATCAGTGTCTTTCCTGTTTGAAAGAAGGCAGTGGGAAGTGGACAGAAGACCTGATAGGAAAGATAAAAAGAAGAGGAAAAGGAAAATAAAAGTTTCCAGTTTGACAATCACGCTGTCTTCTGCATCCATTTCATCCCAAGACCACCAAGCCAGTGTGGAGGCTTTTTCCTCCTTTCCTTTTCGTGAGACTGATCACAACCAGCACTGCAGAGTCCATTAAATGAAGAAATGCTGTTGCATACATGTGTGAATGAGCTGTGAGTAAAGTACTGGAGTAGAGGACACCTAACTTGAAACGTCCTCATGAATGTCCATGTGGCTGAGCAGGAAGTTAACCTGTCGTAGATGTGCTAAATCAGAATAGTTGGGTGTTATTTTATTTACTTTTCCCGGGACTCTGTTGAATGACTGTCAGCTACAAGTTCAGGCTACTTTTTGCTGACGATTAATGCACTGGGAGAGCTGAGAGAAAACTGAATAGTAGAGCTGTCTTTTTCTTGACCAGTTCACCTTACTTTCCCAAACTCAAAGTCTTTCCCTATTTCTTTCTCCTTTTTATTGTAGTAAAATGAACATAACATAAAATGCACCATTTTGATCATTTTACAATTCACTGTACAATTCAGTGGAATTTAGTACTGTCACAATGCTGTGCAACTGTCACCACTGCCTAGTTGCAAAACATTTTCATCACCCCAAAAGGAAACCTACACCCATTTTAAGCAGTCATTCCCTATTTCCCTCTCTTCCAAACCCCTGGCAACCACTACTGTATAATGTTTTCCGTGTGTATGGATTTGCCACTGCTGGACATTTCGTATAAATGGAACCATACAATCTGTGGCCTTTCGTGCCTGATTTCTTTCACTTAGTTGCATCCATGATGTAGCATGTATCAGTAATCCACTCACTTTTATGGCTGAATTCCCTGATCCTGTTTTCTTCATACTGTTTGAATACAAACTTTAAAATATGTTGAGGGTGAAGCTCTGTTTTAATGGCACATCTATTAGGCCAATTCATTTAAAGAAGGTGAAAATGGAGATATTGTTGTGAAATGATAATCGTTGAGCAGCCTCAGCTAATTTGATAATGAAAAGTTTGGGAAATATTGCAAAAAATTATTTGCTTTATATTAAAAGCCTTTTAAACAAGGATTCAGGAGATTGTCTTTTTCTTGCAGGTAACTTAAATGAGGCAGAAGAAACTAACTGCCCTTTAAAACAGATTTTGAAAGGATTTTATTTATTCTGAATAGACGAATGGGAGTATACAGGTTATTCATATCCAATATGGACTCCCTGTCCAAACACTGTTTATCATTCTAGCCACCACTATCGAATTATATTTCTTGAGACTAATGCAGCTTAACTCCTGCATATTACTTTTGAAAATTCATCTATCAAATCCATTAATACAGTATAAACAAGAGATGTTCATGTTTCAGTGCAGTTCAAATATCAGGTATAAAGAGCCCTCAGTAAGAAAAGGAATCCTATATCTCTTGCCAGAATGTGGTCAGCTCTGGGGTGCTTTGCTAGCTGAAAGACACTTTTATTGTTAAGAGGATAGAGGTTGTTTAAGAGGGATGAGAGGCAAAGAATTTTAAGTACTTGTTTGTGTTAAAAACAGTGCTAGGCTATCTCATACTCTATATCAGTCAAGGCTCACCATTTTACATATGTGAAAAGCGAAGTTAAAAGTGTTTCAGTAACTTACAAAAAGGCACGCAACCACTAAATTCAAGCAAGAATTGAATCCCAAATCTGTCACACTGAAGTTTGAGCTAATATTGAGATTAATAAAAATAGCACTAAATTAAAAGTTCAGAGATATTTTTTATTTCGTACTCTTTCACTAACCCTCTTTGGAGATAAATCATTTCATTTATATGGGCCTTAGTTTTCACAACTATAGTAGTTGGAAGTTTGACTAGGTGACCTCTATGTAGTCTTCCAATTCTAAAATGTTCCATTAATTTGGCTTCCTACAATAATTGTCATTGCAATATATGCGTGCTGCCACCAAGTAGCAGTAGAGAGTACTAGTTCCTTTTTTAACCCTAGTGGGGAATGCATTTTGACATCAGACTTATCCGTCAATAGTACAGCCTGTTAATATAACTATAAAATAACAAAATAATCTGGTATTATTTCCTGTAAAGCAGAAGCTTTACATTGTGTCTATGAATCGTATCAGAATCACCTGTAGGTTTTTAAACATAGAGGAAATCCAGAACCCATTGGATGAGGACTTTCAGAGATGGGACTTGGGCATCTGGATTTTTGGGCTCCCATCATTTGTATATTTTATTTTATTTTATTTTTTGCCTATGTACAACATTTGTCACATCCTCTTGAATCTTTAGTAATTTCTGTTTGTTTTAAAAGTTTAGACTATTCCATAATCTTCACCTACTTTTCATAAGGCGTTATCTGTTATGTTGATTCACTCTTGTGCTTCTCCTGGTTAAAACTTCATTTTTTCTTTCTTTTGGGGGGGGGGCCTGCCTCATGGCTTGCAGGATCTTAGTTCCCTGACCAGGGATTGAACCCCAGGCCCCCAGCAGTGAAAGCGCCAAGTCCTAACCACTGGACCACCAGGGAATTCCCAAGACTTCTTTTTTAAATGACTTTTTTTCCCACTCTGATTCATTCCTGGGATCAGTTTCATGTGGGAACATTAAACCAACCTTGCATTACTAGAATAAAGCCACTTTGATTGTGATATATTACTGTTTTACATACCATGGATACAGTTTGTGCTTTTATTTACAAATTTTGCATGCATGTTCAAAAGAGAAACTGGCCTATGATTCTATTCTTGTAATATTCTTTTTACTTTTGATCTGAAGCTTTCGTTGGCCTTATAAACATTTTGAGCAATATATTATTTTCTGTTTCCTGGAAGGGTTTTATGTAAGATTACCAATATTTCTTCCCTAAATATTCGGAGGAATTTACTTGGAAAGCCATTTATCCCTGGAAATCATTTTCTGTAAAGGTACTTAATTATACAAACAACTTTTTGAGTAGATATAGATTTTTTAGATATTTCTTTTCTTGGGTTAGTCTTGTTAGGTTGCATGTTTTAAGAATTTGTAATTTTGGATGAATTTTCAAATTTATAAATATAAAATTATAATTTTAACAGCTTTATCGGGATGTAATTTACATACCGTAATTTAACCCTTTAATGTATACAATTCAGTGGTTCTTAGTGTAACCACTAAAAGACGTGTGTAACCATCACAACCATCCAATTTTAGATTTCTGTCCCCCCACAAAGAAACCCATTACACGTCAACAATGTTTTTTCATTCTCTCAACCCTCTCAGCTCTAGGCAAGCACTAATCTCCTTTCTGTCTCTACAGATTTGCTATTCTGGGCATTTCATATAAATGGGACCATACAATATGTGACCTTTTGAGAGTGGCTGCTTTTCTTTACAGAATGCTTTCATGGTTCATCCATGTTGTAACATGGATCAATATTTCGTTCCTTTTTATAGCTGAATGCTATTCTATCGTACGGATATTCCACATTTTGTTTATTCATTCATTATCCATGTTTTGTTTATTCATTCATTTGTTTATTCAGATTGACATTTGAATTTTTTCCACCTTTTGTTTTTAGAAATATGCTTCTATGAACATCCACGTACAAGCTTTTGTGCAGACATAAGTTTCTATTTCTCTTAGGTATATATTTAGTAGTGGAACTGCTGGGTCATAGGGTAACTCTGTTTAATGCTTGCAGGAACTGTCAAGCTGTTTCGTAAAATGGCCGCACATTTTGTAAAATGGCTCAGACTGTACTTTCTATCCAAAGGTATCCAAAGTCACTTTAGATGCAAAATGTTTAAAGTTGACCTTTGCTGCTGCCCAAATCGTAGCCACTGTGGGCAGTCTGCCAGATGGCATCTTAGGTTTCTCAGGAAGAAATTAGAATACACGAAGGGGGAGCTAAGTGTACAATTACATAATGTAGATTTCATATTTAATTTTTGGGAAAAGCAATAATTAGGTGGCTTTTGGTTTTAACTGGAAACAGCCACTCATTGGGAAATAATTACTCGCTAATGGCCTTAGCGAGTCACTCTGGAGCTTCTCCTAGAACTAGAAAACCTAAGCTCTGCTCCCAGCAGAACCTGGAGCCGGTGCCCAGTGCTGGCGAGGCAGCACAGAACAGGGGCGTCGTCGCTGGAGGGAGCGGAAGACGGTGCAGCCCCTCTGGAAAGGAGTTGGCCAGCTCCCTAGAAAGCGAACCGCCATTGCCCACTTTTCCCCAGTGTCACCTCTTGTGCAAGTCCAGTCAGCGTCCCAGCAGGATCCTGACGTTGACACGACTGCCCCTGTCATCCGTTGCCCTGGGAAGGCCCCCGGCGGCTTTCGGTCTGGGGCTCTTCCCAGTCAGGCGAGCGTTTGTGTACAGCTTCTGTGTGGACTTCAGCCTCCATTTCCCCGGGGTAAGTGCCCATGACTGCGGTTGCCGAGTCCTGCGACGGCTGCTTTTTGAGGAAGTTTCGCAGTAGGGGAGCGCCTGGCCTGAGCCCCGCGTGCCGGCCTCTGCCCATCTCTCTGTCGCCTCAGCCCCAGGAGGGAAGGTCCACGTGGACCAGCGCTCCCTCTGCACCTGCTGTGCCCTCGGTCCTCAGGGTCACAGGGCTTCCCCAGAGCACGGGCGGCGTGGGCCCCTCCCTGCGTCGCGCCCCACCCCCGCCTCATCCGGGCCCCCCGTCCCCCGTGGCTTTGGTGGGAGGGTCTCAAGGAAGGACCCCCTCCTCCGAGCCTACTCCACCCTCAGCCCCGGCTCCCACAGAGCTTCCGTCCCAACGCCAGGCCCGTGGGGCTCCCGCAGCAGCAGCGCTGGGACTGCCGGGTTTCTGCAGTTCAGTTCGGACCCCATCTACCCAGAGTCAGAGCCCGCAGGTCAGGGCTCGGCCCACGCCAGCCACAGGTCCACGTCGTCCTCTGCGCTTGTGGCCGACAGGCTGTGTCAGGAGTTCCCACGCCCCCAGCCCGAGTTCCGTTCGTTGGCTAGCGCGGGCCCGCAGAACACAAGCCCCCAGTCCACGGACTAGAGCACCGGGCTATTCGAAAGGAACAGCCAGGTGGAAGGAGGAGGTGGGGAGGCGTGGGGCGGGGCGCGGGGCTTCCAGGCCGCCTGCAGGCACCCACGCCACAGCTCTCTGAACCCCATGTTTACCGAGATTTTGTTCCACGAGCACGATTACAGCGGGGGCCATGGGCAACGGATTCACGTTGCAACCCCTGGCCCTCTCCCCTCGCAGGAGGTGGGCAGGCAGGGGGACTGTAACATGCAACCCGGCCTGTGGCTTTAGGTTTAGGAGCTGTGTGCCAGGACTGGGGGCCAAGACCCGACCCCTTTCTCCCGTAATTCACAGCACGGCTCATCCTGGGCACGGAGGCTGGGGGACGACGGGATGCTGAAGAGCATGGCGTCCACCTTCACCCCCTCCCTCCTCTCTTGGCTGAGCCCTGCGGCCCCGCGGGTTCCCAGTGGGCCCCCCCCCCGGGGGGCCTGTCCCTTCAGGTCCTCCCAGCTGCCTGACACCCCTCTGCCCCCAGCGTGGACCCCCAGAGCCCCCAGCTCTTCCCACTCCTGGTCCAGCAGGACGGGGTCCCTGCGGCACCCTGGACAGGCGGGCGATGGGCAGCCCAGCCCCTCCCGGGAGGCAGCCCCGTGGGGTGGGGAGGGGGGCGGGCACTGCGATCCACCCATGGTCGAGCGCGTCACCTCGGTGCGTGGCGTGGGGCGCCGTGGCTACACGCATCTTGATGGCAGGGATCAGACCCAGCTCTGCCACCAACTGGCTGGGTCCCCGG